>NW_017673640.1:91555-125935 GCF_001879085.1 Nicotiana attenuata
GTTACAAAAGGTATACTCCAGCAATTGACCTATGTAGTTTATGTTTTGTCAAACGATCATGATTATAGAGAAGTGGTTTACTCGGGCCAGTACGGGCTCGGGTGCCAGCCAGGCCTCCCAGGTTCGGGGCATCGACATACTGAGGTGACAATAGAGCGCGCCAAACAAATGGGTACACGTACGCGTAGACCTGTTTTAAGATAATTCCTAATTAAAAGAGATAAACGCACATAGGTTTAAGAATAAGTATTTAGACAATTTAATTAAGCCAAGTATGATTAAAGCAACCGTGCTAAAACCACGAAACTCGGGAATGCCTAACACCTTCTCCCGGATTAACAGAATTCCTTACCCGGATTTCTGTGTTTCGCGGACTGTAAAACAGAGTCAAACTTCCTCGATTCGGGATTCTAAACCGGTGACTTGGGACACCATAAATTATCCCAAGTGGCGACTCTGATTTTGATCTAAATAATCCCGTTTCGATTGTCACTTAAATTGGAAAAACTCCCTTATACCATTTTTGGGGTAGAAAAAAGGAGGTGTGACAGCTACACAAAACAAAAGAATACTAATAGTGTTCATCTTAGCAATACAGGCAAATGTCTCTTGATAATCCACTCCATAAGTCTTAGTGAATCCCTTAGCCACCAATCTTACTTTGAGTCTTTCAATTGAGCCCATTCAACAAAGAAGAAATGATTACCGGTAGAGTTTCATTAGAGCCAAGAAATTTATACCTCAAGTGTAGTGGAAGTGGCTGGAGCTCAAGTTGCGGCGGCTCGATAATTGAAGGCTTGGCAGGAGGAGTGACTCTATTCTCTAAGTCAAGAGAAAGTTTCTTTGGTGCATAAGTGTAGGACCCAAGTCCTTCGAATGCATTCACCGATTCCATGTACCCATCCATGTCTTCACCATTAAAATTCACCAAAATAGCCGCCAACTCCTCACCAAGGCATTGTTCTTCCATCTCCATCTCTGTTGTGTCTTCTACCTCATCAACAACATCAATGACTAAGATGCTTTCATATGCATGTGGCAACTTCATACCCTTACTCGCTTGAAAGGTAACCTCTTCGTCATTAACTCGGAACTTGATTTCATTTCATTCTGAATCCATAAGTGCTCTTCCAGTAGCAAGGAATGGTCTCCCCAGATGATAGGGATTTCTTTGTCAACAACACAATCAAGGATCACAAAGTCGGCAGGAAGGAGGAACTTGCCTACTTTCACAAGAACATCATCAACAATACCTACCGGTCTTTTATTGAACGATCGTCCATTTGCAACCTCATACTTGTAGGCCTCGGCATACCTAACCATGATTTCTTGTAAATGGCAATAGGCATAAATTTAATGCTATCCCCATTATCACAAAGAGCTCATGCAAAATCGCGCAACCCAATGGTGCACGGAATGGTAAAAGCTCCCGAGTCTTCTTTCTTTTGAACGGTGGTTGTTGCAATGATGGAACTAACCCGGTGAGTCATATTCACCACTTAATTCTTGGTGGTTTTCTTTTTGGTGATCAAGTCTTTCAATTACTTGGCGAAACCCGGCATCTTTGGAAATGCTTCCACAAATGGAATATTCACCGATAATTGCTTGATAATGTCATAGAACTTTCCGAGTTTGCTATCATCAACCTTCCTAGCAGGAATTTGAGGAAAAGGAGGAGGAGGTCTAGGAATTGGTGAGAGTTTTTGGTGTCTCTTTCACCTTTTCCTTAACCTCTTCCCGGTTCACTTCTTGAATTTTCACTTCTTCTGGGACCTTTACAGCTTCAACAACAATTGGCACCTCAACTTGTGCCTCAACTTCTTGTTCAGAATCTTCCACTTCGACCACTTTTTCACTCTCTCCTTGATGTATTTTCCCACTCCGAGTTGTGATTTCCATACAATGAGAAGTTGGACTACTTCCACTACCTTTTGGGTTTGCAATTGTGTCACTCGGAGTGTGCCCTTTTGCTTCAGATTTTTCTCTCTTGAGAGATCTCTCATTTGCATCTCCAACTTTTGAATAGATGCGGTATGAGAACCCACAAGCTCGGTCATATTCCTCATTGAAGTGTCGGATCTTTCTTGATTTTGCAATAGTCGCTCAAGCATGTTTTCCAACTTGGTATCACTTGAAGAAGCTTCCTTCTAATGCGGAGAGTTGGAATATTGCCCCTTTGGTGGAACATAGGGGTTTGAACTCCTATTGTCAAAGTTGTTGTTGTTGTTGTTACTCCAATTCCCTTGATTTGAACTACCTTGGTCATTTCACCATTGTTGGTTTCCTTGACCTTGCGGGTTAAGCCTCCATTGGTTTTGTTGCCCTAAACCTTGGTAGGGTTGCCTTTGATAACCTCCTTAAGAGTTATTGACATAATTTGCTTCCTCATAATCCTCATTTAATTTGGGTTGAACATCTTCCACCAAGTTCACCTTTTTTGTTTGGATTTGAGTGAACATCTTCGTCAACACATTGACGTTGGTGGCAAGTCCGGCAATTACTTGATCTCTTTCTTGTTTCTCCTTAATCATGTTGGTCAAGGAAGGAGTACCATATGAAATTCCACCTGTGGTGTCCTCTGAGTGCCAAGCTTGGTTATGTTTTGCCATTTTGTCAAGGATTTGTGTGATCCTCGCAAATGTTTTATCCATAAAAGATCCATTAGGTGCATTTTTGGCTATAGATTGATTCATAGGATCCAAGCCCATGTAAAATTTCTCCAACAAGATATTATCTGGAAAATCATGATTCGGCGACCTCACTAAATATAGCTTGAATCGATCCCATGCCTCATGTAGGTGTTCTCCCGGTAATTGCTTGAAAAAGAAAATTTTATCCCGGAGCTCATACTTCTTGCTTTGAGGGAACCATTTAGCTAAGAAAGCTCGGATGAGTTCAGGCCAAGAATGAATGGAATTCGGTGGTAGATTTTGGATCCATTTCCTTGCCTCTCCAGCCAGTGAGTACTTGAACACCCTCAGTCTTAGGGCATCATCTGAAACATTGTTTTGCTTGTGCATCGCACACACCCAAGAAGTTTCAAAGATGTTGTGTCGGATCATCATCGGTGGAATTTCTAAAAAAAAAAACCTCTGCTTTGAGCATTAGGATTAAACCGTGTTCCACTTGAAAGTGGCAACATCAACTCTTGGAGGAACAATGGCATTTATATCCTCAATGTACTCATCTATATCCGCAAAAGGATTCTTTTCTTCGTTATACTCGGCCACGTTTTCCTAGTAACACCAAGCAAAGCAAGCGAAGTGTGATGGAATAGAAGAAGACGTAAAGTAAAGCACACATTAATTAGTAATTTCAAAATCGTATTCCCCAGCAACGGCGTCAAAATTTGATACGCTCAAACTACACTTAAATAAATAGTGTAAGGCGGTCGGTGTCAAATATAATTATCCAACAAGGTTGGGGTCGAATCTCACATAGAATAGGTGTGAAAAGGTTACTTTAATAGTGTGAAACTTGACTTAAGCCGTAATTCTATTCCTTTAGCTTAAAAAGAGAATGATATAGTTGTGATTTAACAAGAGAACTATTTTGTTGTGAGAATGAACTTAATTTGATTAAGGAAACTAAGTTTGTGTCCCCATCAATAAAATATAATGATGTCGGTGTTAATATGATATATTTCTAATGGAAGGTCCTTTGATATGCAAATGGTTTCTAAATGACTACCCAATATTTCTCAATAGTTGGGTAATATTCTCTCTTTATGATTTTTCCAAATATAAAAGAGTTTCAATTAAGAATAACCAATTTTATGCCAAGCAGAACCCTCTTATTCTTAAGCGATTCTATTAAACAAGGTTTAAAGCCTTGAGTTATTGATATTCACTACTACCAAACCCTAGCCCACTTTTCCAAGTAAAGATAGAGTAAAATGGAATAAGTCAATGTTTGCAACCACCAACAATAAATAAAGCATAAGAAATGAATAAATATCAACTAACCATTATATATATATTCAATGTTAAACCAATTAACATTACACCCATTTAGGGTCCACAACCTTAGTATTTAAAACTAGTTACTCATACTAGAATACAAAAACAAAGCAATAAATAAAGTCATAAAGCTTACAAAGGCACAAGATTCTCTCTTCAAAAGCTTCCAAAATAATGGTGTATTCAATGCGTTCAATATGGTCTCTTTTTCAGACTTAATGACCCACAAAAACCCTAGTAAGTCTATTTATAGTGGACAAAAAGTCGGGGTCAAGATTGGACAAAAAATGCCCCTGCAGAGCCCTTCTGCGACCGCATAATGGTCGCAGACCATGTATGCGGTCCGCATACTTGACATTTACATCACAAAATTTCAGATTTTCAAGCCCAGATTTCCACCACATTTCCATTATGCGGTCCGCATATCAATTATGCGATTGGATTTTCCATCGCAGAAGTGCTGCGTAGATTCTTCAATTGCAATTGTGCGGTCATTATGCGGTTCGCGAAAGTGTTATGCGACCACATAATGTACCGCACATTCTTCTCTTCAGTTGGCCAAAAATCTGCTTTAGTCTGCGGTGATTATGCGGTCCGCATATTACTTATGTGGTCGCATACTTGCAGCATTCCTGCCCTTTTGTGGCTTTTTGACTTCTTTTCCATATTTTTGGGTCTTCAAGTCTTATGCACTAGAAAACATCAAAACTTCATAAGAATTAACTACAAATGAATTGAAAGACGAGCTAAAGTCTATGTAATTGGTATCAAAATCGCCAAAATTCTACGATACATCAGTGTTCCTTGTGAGATCTACACCGATCACCGGAGTTTGCAGCATCTATTCAAGCAGAAGGATCTAAACTTGCGTCAGAGGAGGTGGTTAAATCTGCTTAAGGATTATGATATCACCATTTTGTACCACCCTGGGAAGGCTAATGTGGTGGCCAATGCTTTGATTTACCGGGTAGAGAGTTTGCGGAGTTTAGCATATCTACCAGCAGCAGAGAGGCCCATGGCGTTGGATGTTCAGGCCAGCCAGCCAGTTTGTGAGATTGGATATTTCGAAGCCCAGTCGAGTATTGGCTTGTGTGGTCTCTCGGTCTTCTCTTTATGATCATATCAGGGAGCGTTAGTATGATGACCCCTATATACTTGTCCTTAGGGACACGGTCCAGCACGGTGATGCTAAGGAGGTCACTATTGGGGATGATGGTGCATTGAGGATGCAGGGCAAGCTATATGTGCCTAATGTGGATGGTTTGCGTAAGTTGATTCTTCAGGAGGCTCATAGCTCGCGGTACTCTATTCATTCTGGTGTCGCGAACATGTACCAGGAGTTGAGGCAGCATTAATGGTGGAGGATCATGAAAAAGGACATAGTGGAGTATGTTGCTCGGTGCCTAAATTGCCAGTAGGTGAAGTATGAGCACCAGCGACCGGGTGGATTGCTTTAGAAGTTAGAGATTTCGGAGTGGAAATGGGAGGGGATCACTATGGATTTTGTTATTGGACTCCCACGGACTCAGCGGAAGTTTGATGCAGTAGGGGTGATTGTGGATAGGATGACCAAGTCAGCTCACTTCCTTCCTGCGATGACTACCTATTCTTTCGAGCAGCTGGCTCAAGTTTATATCCGGGAGATTGTCAGACTTCATGGCATGCCGGTATCTATCATTTCTGACCGTGGTACGCGGTTTACATCACGATTCTAGAGAGTCGTACAACATGAGTTGGGTACTCGGGTGGAGTTGAGCATAGCATTTCACCCTCAGACGGACGGACAGTCTGAGCACACTATTTAGATTCTTGAGGATATGCTCCGTGCGTGTGTGATGGATTTTGGAGGTTCTTGGGATCAGTTTTTGCCACTTGCAGAGTTTGCCTACAACAACAGTTGTCAGTCCAGCATTCAGATGGCACCGTATGAGGCTGTGTATGGTAGGCGCTGTCGGTCCCCAATAGGTTGGTTCGAGCCGGGCGAGGCCATATTATTGGGTACGGACTTAGTTCAAGATGCCTTGGAGAAGGTTAAGGTGATTCAGGATAGACTTCGCACAGCCCAGTCTAGATAGAAGAGTAATGTGGACCAGAAGGTTCGCGATGTGGCATTCATGGTCGGAGAGCGGGTCTTGCTCTGGGTTTCGCCTATAAAAGGCATTATGAGGTTCGGAAAAAAGGGCAAGCTGAGCCCAAGGTTTATTGGTCCTTTTGAGGTGTTGCGGCGAGTTGGGGAGGTTGCTTATGAGCTTGCCTTACCTCGCAGCCTAGCAGGAGTTCTCCGATATTTCATGTTTCGATGCTCCCGAAGTATCACGGCGATCCATCTCATGTGTTGGAGTTCAGCTCAGTCTAGTTGGATAAGGATCTATCCTATGTTGAGGAGCCAGTGGCTATTTTAGACAGGCAGGTTCGAAAGCTGAGGTCAAAGAACATTGCATCAGTAAAGGTTCAGTGGCGGGGTTAGCCGGTCGAGAAGGCGACTTGGGAGACCGAGTAGGATATGCGCAATCGTTATCCTCATCTTTTCACCACTTCAGGTATGTCTCTATGCTCGTTCGAGGACAAACAATTGTTATATGAGGGAAAGGATGTAACGACCCGGCCGGTCATTTTGAGAGTTACAGCCCTGATCCCCTATTAAATGCTTTATCTATTTCTGCTGTTGTGACTTGCCGGGAGGTTTCATGTTGGGTTTCGGAGTGTTTTCGGACACTTAGTCCCTAAATGGAGGCTTAAGTTTTAAGATTTGGACTTTAGTCGGAACTAAGTGAAGACGACTCTGGAATGGAGTTCCGTCGATTCCATTAACTCCGTTGGGTGATTTTGGGCTTAGGGGCATGTCCGAATTGTGTTTTGGAGGTCCATAGCTCATTAGGCTTGAAATGGCGAAATTCGAATTTTTGGAGATTTGGACCCGTAGAGGAATTTTTGATATCGGGGTCAGATTCTGATTCCAGAAGTTGGAGTAGGTCCGTAGTGTTAAATATGAGTTGTGCGCAAAATTTAGGGTCAATCGGACGTGGTTTGGTTGGTTTCAGCATCGGATATCGAATTTGGAAGATTCAAGTTCTTTAAGATTGAATTGGAGGGTGATTCGTGATTTTAGCGTTGTTTGATGTGATTTGAGGGCTCGACTAATTCCTATGGTGTTGTAGGACTTGTTGGTATATTTGGTTGAGGTCCCGGGGGCCTTGGGTGTGTTTCGGATGCTTAACGGAATGAAATTGGACTTGTGCATATTTTGAAGTTTGCTGGTTCTGGTGTTTTCGCACCTACGGTGGGAGGTTCGTAGGTGCGGCTCCGCAGAAGCGAGGTTGAGGACGTAGGTGCCTTTTAGTCATGAGGGCCAGTGGTCGCAGATGCGACGTGAGATCCGCAGAAGCGGAGCCGCATTTGCCGAAGGGTGATCGCAGAAGCGGATTTGCGAAGGAAACAAGGTTCCGCAGAAGCGCATCCGCAGATGTGGATATTTGCGCGCAGGTGTGGAGTCTGGGAAGTTAATGAAATTCTGCAGGTGCAGAGCTTTAGCCGCAAAAGCGTTACCGCAAAAGCGGTTAAGCAAATCAAGGGTTTGATTCAGTTCTTCATTTTTGGACTTGGGAGCTCGGAAAATGGCGATTCTTTGAGTTTTGAGTGGGATTTAGCCATCGGATATGGATAATTTTGGTACGAGTGAACTCGTGAGTAAATGGTGTTCATAATTTGTGGCTTTTACCCGATTCAGAGATGTGGGCCCGGGGAGGCTTTTAGGCAATTTTTCCAATTTCTTGCCTTAGATTTGATTTCATTAGCTAGATTAGTTTCTTGTAGCTGTATTTATGTTATGTAAATGGTTTTGGCTAGATTTGGGCCATTCGGAGTCGGATATTCATGGACAGAGCATTGTGACGAATTGATTTGAGCTTGGTTCGAGGTAAGTAGCTTCCCTAACCTTGTGGGGGGAACTCCCCTTGGGATTTGGTACTGTTTTGATATGTGAGCGCCTTGTACGTGAGGTGACGAGTACGTACACGGGCTATTTATTGTAAAACTCCGTTTTCACTAAGTCGTAACATGTTTCTCCTTATCTAAACTACACTAGCATATGTAACTATCCTGTATAGTTTAGAATAGCATGCCTACGTGTTTTAACTGCCTATTTGAACTCTGTGCAGCATGTTTAGTGAAATTTCCTGCTTTCTTTGACTTGCACTTAGTCTAAACTATAGGTTTCCTTGCTGTAACTGTTATTTCTGTTGGTTGAGCTGCATATTTACTTTGGGACTACGGAACGGTATTCCGGGAGATCCCCCTGCACTGTATATTTACTTTGGGACTACGGAACGGTATTCCGGGAGATCCCCCTGTTCTTCATATTTATTTTGGGACTACGGAACGGTATTCCGGGAGATCCCCCTGCACATTTACGTTTGGGACTACGAGACAGTATCTCGAGAGATCCCCTATTGTTATCGCTTTGTTCTGAGCTGTCGTCTTTCATTGATTCTATACCTGCTAGATTTCCGTATTTATTTTGACTGTGATATTTCATTCTGTCTTATTTTGTTATATTTATACCAGTAGGGCCCTGACCTGATCTCGTCACTACTCGACCGAGGCTAGGCTTGGAACTTACTGGGTACCGTTGTGGTGTACTCATGCTCTTTCCTGCACATGTTTTTCGTGTGCAGATCCAGGTACCGCACATCAGCCGCATTACCAGTGAGGCTAGACAGCTGTAGAGACTTCAAGGTATATCTACCGTGTCCGCAGACCTCGGAGTCCCTATCTACTCTTCCCCATGTCAAACACTTTTGTATCTTCTTCTTTTATTAGACTCTGGAGTATAGGAGTACTGTTTCTTTTTATAGCTTGTGACTTATGACATTTCGGGTTCTCTGAGAGTTTATGTACTTTTCGAGAGTGATTATTGTATATGTCGAGCGGCATCTCATTTCCTTGTTTATATTTACCTGTTAGTTGATAGATTTTATGTTTTTGTTTTATTTTTTCACAAATTTTAGGCTTACCTAGTCGTAGAGACTAGGTGTTGTCACGACACTTCACGGAGGGAGAACTTGGGTCGTGACAGCACAAGAAGTGGAAACCTGTCCCATTGAATTTGCTTCATTATTATTCCCTTAAGAGAATGTGATAGCAATATGTGACAAGTCTAAAAGAAGACAAAATTATTACCGTAAAGATATCAATGGATGTTAAAGTGGTAATAGGCGAAATTATAATCATCATCATCATAATAATGAGAATAATGAGAATTCTCAAAATAATCTTTCACTCTATGAAAGTAATATTTGTCATAGATTTGATATGAGATTTTGTAAAACACATATAGATGATTATGGTCCATTTATGATGTGAATGTGACAACATCTAATTTACGAATATATATATATATATATTCATTCTTGGAAGAATATGAACGTGCTAGTGGTAGTGGATATACAACACTAACCTCTAGAAGGAGGTTGAGATGATATAAGAAAATAATGTCATTATTATGGCATGAATAGTCATTGGTCACGTACCTATTGTACGCCAAAATATTTTGGCAATGTGATTACTAAAGGATAACAATAATGCAAGAAACAGATCTTGCATATAATTTTGACAATGACCATAACTTATAACTTTCTCTTTAAAAGATATATTCACCATATGGATGTTGATGAATATGTGGTAGTACCAAATTAATTGAGAGCTCTGGAAGAGCCAATTATTACTATTTTGGAGGAATACAATTGATTATCATGTCAATTTATTATGCCGTAGTAAGTCTCAAAGAAACTTATTTAGTTTTCAAAGTATACGCGAAAGCGGTTGATTATATTGAGACTATATAAATGAAAGATTTAATATATTCTATTACTACAACTTATAGCGGGGTAATATGTATGTGAAAATTTACCCGCTTTATTCTACAGTTTGTACTACACAAACAAAAGAATGCCACAATAAAGTAGAAGTTTAAACCTATAACGTAATAAACTTGGAGTTTATTGATAATTGCACACGTCATAGTATTAATCTGCAGTTTATCAATATTGATAATTTATCCGGTTGGCATAGTTGGTTTAGCCATATTAATTTAAGTATATTGTGCAAAAAAAATAAAAGAGAATTCACATGAATAAATATTAAAAAACTAGAAATTTCTTTATGAATTCTCTTATGTACATTGCTTGTTCTCATTAATTAATAGACCAACTAAAATTGGGATTGAATCCCATGAATACTGGAAATATCAAAGGTTAATATGGGCTCATTCACTTGTCATGTATACCACATAAGATGCATCTATGAGATGGTTACATGTGCGATTATTAGTAACCTGCAACCTGGTATTTGCGAGGTAACTTGCTCAATAATTTAATTTAGAGCATAATTTTCATATTTTCTATTCAAGATAGTTCATCTTGATAAGTTGGTTTACATCACAGCTGGTTTAGCAAAATGATTTATTGAGTGATTCCACGTAATAGTTAAACTATTCCTTATGAGACATTATATATATATATATATATATATATATATATATATATATATATATATATCAAATATACGTTATATACGA
Organism: Nicotiana attenuata; assembly: GCF_001879085.1. Classification (NCBI taxonomy): domain Eukaryota; kingdom Viridiplantae; phylum Streptophyta; class Magnoliopsida; order Solanales; family Solanaceae; genus Nicotiana; species Nicotiana attenuata. Next base: position 102,089 of record NW_017673640.1, read on the forward strand.
AAGTATATTACATTCTCCCCTCACAAGTGGTTCAAGGTCATGAATCAAATAATTTCATCTTATTATTATTGATGTGCGGTGTATATTTTCATTAACACGTGTACAAAGATGGGCTCCTAAAATTGAGGAAGAAAGTTTTTCTAATATGAAAGGGAGACAGGACAAACAATTGAGAAAAAGTTATGTAGAATGAATTATCATTTATACATCTGGATCCTCGAATAAAATAATATGGATTTAAATTTCATAAAAAAGAAAATTCATTTGCAATATATTGCAAAGCATGCTAGACACATTTGCTAACTAAAGAAAGTAACTATATTCTCACTGAAAAATGCTCCTATTAGAATAAGTCCTAGAAGGACAAAGTCTATGGTACGCTTAAAGCGTATAGAAAAATCAGTTTCAAATAAAATTCTTGATAAAGAAGATGAGCAAATGATCGTAATAATTACGCAAGTGTGTTTTCCATGAAAATGGTAATTATAATTAAGATGTTGTCGATGCTCGAGCTAGGTTGAGAGGGGCTTCCGATCGGGAGAGTAGAAGCAATGAATATGCCCGGTGCAGTTCTCGGAGGGAAACCCTCGAGGAGATCCATGCTAGGGGCTTCGATCTCTCAGAAGAGATAGAGCAGGCCAAGGCGGATGAACACGATGCCAAGTTCCTCGTATCTGATGCCTAAGATAATGAGGAAGAGGCCGATGGAGCCATAGTCCCCGAGGGGAAAGTAGATTAGGCTTTTTCTTTCTGATTCTACGCACTATGCTCTTAGGGAACATTGTAAACGAAGCCTTGTATTATTTCATATATACATATAAAAAGAAGCCTTTCGGTTTTCCCCTTTCATGCATTTCCCGTTGCTTGTGTATGCCTTTCTTTTGTTTTGAATTTTGACGCTTTCCAATGATTAGCCAGATGAATTGGATTTCGAGAAAAAACCCTTAGGTTTACAAATTGGCCATGGGGCTCGTTGGGCTGGCCCGTAGGCTCTTACGCATTTTCCCATAGGCTTAGTTAACTGTTTCGGGCTCAGTCTTCGAGTCGGTTTCGACTTGAGCTCATCGACCCTTAGGTTTTTTATTTTTAAGACGGCCCTTAGGCTCTTACGCGTTGGGTTGGCACGACCTCTAATATAGGCTAGTGCTCGGGCTCTTACGCATTGGGTTGGTACGACCTCTAATATGGGCTGGCGCTCGGGCTCTTACACCTTAGGTCGGTACGACCTCTAATATGGGCTGGCACTCGGGCTTTTACGCCTTGGGTCGGTACGACCTCTAATATAGGTTGTAATATAGGCTGGTGCCTGTGATTCTGTGGTGACGGTCGGGCATCCCCGAGTCGCGTTGGTTTGGCCGGAGCCTTTTAGTCCCCGTGTGAGATAGCCTTGACGTCTATATCGAGGGTATGCCCTGTTAGGAGTCTTACAAGTTCGAATATGTAGCCTTGACTTTAGGGTCGGGATTATGCCTTTTTGTAAGGTCTTATAAATTTGAACATGCCTTACTTGAGGTCTTACAGATGTGTTACTTCGCACAAGTATAATTCATGCTTTGCTTGAGGTCTTACGGATAGGTTACTTGGTACAAGTATAATTCATGCCTTGCTTGAGGTCTTACAGATTTAGTACTGCCTTATGGAGGTCTTACACTGTTGATAATGCCTAATGGAAGTCTTACATTGTTGATAATGCCTCATAGAGGTCTTACATTTTCTAATATTTCCACGTGGAGGGCTTTCGGGCTTGAGGTTGCCCACTTCGGGTCTTATGGCCTCGGGTTTTTGATAGCCGATGAGGTGACAGTCCCCAAGACATTGAAAGTTTTTGGCTCTGGATCCGCTTTTTGTAAGCTTGATGTTGCCTCATGGAGGGCTTATGATCTCGAAGTTTCCTGCCCGGAGGTCTTACGGCTTCGAGTTTTTGATGTCAGTTCCCGAGTGTTCAGGAAATTTCTGGCCTGGGGCCGTTTCTTGTAAAAACAGTAAAAAAAAATTTTTGAAGCGCAAGGCGTTTTGATGGTAGAAGATACTCCTTTGATTACTTGGTACAAGTATACATGTTTTCGTCTTAGAGGGTTCTATTGCTCTATGCAGACACGGTTCATTTGACCGTTTGGCCCGATACATCATTTTTCTATCGAGATCCTCCGTGGGGATGCCCCCCAGTATTCGAGGTTGACTGAAGAGAAGCCTTGAATACTTGTTAAGTTCTCCTCAGGCAGCATATAGGTGTTGCCTCGTTAAAAACCTTGTCGGCAAAACCCTTCTTGGGATAAAATTCGATCGAAGGAAAAGAGTGCAATGCATGCTTTAGAACCTAAGATCTTCAGGCTGGAAGGTGCTTCGATTTTCCTAACCGGAGACCTGCACAGGTTAGTATAAGATGTAAATAAAAAGGGAGATGGTTATACCTTAGTGGTGATGGCGTTTCGAGCCTCGATATGCTTCGAATGCTCGATCCGAGGACGCGGTATGGTCCTTTGTTCATTCACTCGGGTGCAGCCGAGAATGCAGCTTATGGTTGCTACTTCGCTGCTTGCTTATCTTTTGGCTCCTTCGATGTTGAAGGTGTCGATGTCGGTGCCACATCGTGCACCGTGAACATCTTTCTTGCTGCATGTTGTTCCCCGTATACCGTTTTTATTTCGTCCTTTGTTGGAAACTTCATCATTTGATGAAGGGTCGATGGTACTGCTCTCATGCAGTGTACCCATGGCCTTCCGAGCAGGGCATTATACCTCATGTCTCCTTCGATGACGTGAAACTTGACATTTTGGGTTGTGTTGGCCACATTGACCGGGAGGGTGATTTCCCCATTCATTGTCTCGCTCTCCATGTTAAATCTGTTGAGGACTCGAGAGGCAGGCACGATCTGGTCGAGCAGTCCGAGCTTCTCCACCACCCTCGACCTGATAATGTTGGCCGAGCTACCTGGATCCACAAGCACACGTTTAATTTGAAATGTATTCACAAGAAAAGAAATCACCAATGCGTCGTTATGAGGCTGAGACAGGCCCTCAATGTCCTCTTCACTGAATGTGAGAGCGTCCTTGGGTATGTAACCTCGAGTCAGTTTTTCCCTAGTGATGGATATTTTTGTTCGTTTGACAATGGGCTCCTGCAGGATGTCGATTCCTCCAACGATCATGTGGATGACATGCTGCGGCTCTTCTGTTTCATTTTTCATGTTCGCCTCTCTTTCTCGAAATCGATTTTTGGCTCGATCGCTGAGGAACTCTCGGAGAGCCCTTTGTTGATTAGTCGGGCTACTCTTCGCGGAGCTATCTACAATATTCGGTCCTATGGCCGTGTGTGCCGTGAAATTCGCACACCAGGTTAGGGTTCCTTTGCGATAGATCTGATAGTACGGGTTTTGGCCACCTGGTGCCTTTAATTTTACCTATGGCCGACACGATGTCTGAAACATCAACATTGAAGTTGTACTCAAATAAACGGGGTGCCACCGTCAGTCCCGCGTGTTTGTCGAATTCGATCTGCTCACGAGTCTCCGAGGGTTCTGACCTCGATCTACCCTACGGTCGTTTCGGGGTATGTTACGCCTTGGGACGCTTCTTTGATCTTTAGTGTACGGTCAGTACCTTTCCCTGTTTGTCCTTGGTTCCTTTGCCAGGAGCCTACTAGGATATACTGAGCCCGAGGGGGCTCCTAGTTGGTGATCCTCGACCCTAATCTTTGACTGATACCGGTTGTGGACATCCGCCCAAGTCACGGCGAGATATTCAACCAAGTTCTGCTTTAGCTGCTTCGAAGCTATCGAGCTTCGTTCGTTCAAACCTTGGGTGAAGGCCTGCACTGCCCAGTCATCGGAGACCGGTGGTAATTCCATTCGCTCCATTTGAAAGAGAGATACAAACTCCCACAGCATCTCGTTTCTCTCTGTTTGATTTTGAAGACATCGGATTTCCTTGTAGCAACCCTGATGGCACCGGCATGTGCCTTTATAAAAGAATTTGCCAGCATGGCAAACGAATCTATCGAATCTGTAGGTTATGATACCACATCATGGCCCCTTTTGAAAGTGTTTCTATGAACTTTTTCAATAGGAGGATTCGATCTCATCGTCCTTCAGGTCGTTTCCCTTTACACCACAAGTGTAGGCAGTGATGTGCTCGTTGGGGTCCGAGGTTCCGTTGTAGTTCGGGAGATCGGGCATTCTGAATTTCTTCGGGATGGGTTTTGGAGCAGCACTCGATGGGAATGACCTTTGTACGAATTTCTTTGAATCTACACCCTTCAGGATCGGGGGCGTGCTCGGGATCCGATCGACCCTTGAATTTTAGGTCTCCACCCTTTTGTCATTAGCTTCTATCTTCTTTTCGCCCTATTCAATCCTCTTTGTGAGGTCCTCGAGCATCTTTATAATAGCGGGGTCGGCTGCTGACCCGTTGTTGCTCGATCTTTCTGGTACATGTTCGGCTCGAGGAGTTGTTCCCGGTGCTGCTGTGCTTGGAGTTTTTTGGTGGCTTTGCAGTTGCGCAATCACCAGTTGTTGTGCCTGCAACATCTCAAAAATGACGTGAAGGCTAACCTCTCATTCCTCCCGAGCTGGGGTTCTTTGAGCTTCTTGTTGGTTTTCTTGGCGTTTACTCCTGTTAGTGTGGGAGCTTATGTAGACGTGTTGGGCGTTGCGTGAGCCCACATCTACGGGAATCGGTTCTGGTGCGTCCTCAGGGTTTCGCAGTGGTACACTGGAGCCTGGAACACCCACACCATTCTCTCCGTGATCCTTAGGACCGTTGTTTTTATGTGCATTCACTGAGTTGGACATTTTGACCTGAAATCAAAGATTCTTGGACAAGAAAAAGTGTGAAGAATAACTTGCGTTTTTCAGTAAACCAGCACGAAAACAATCATTATTATTTTTAGCCCCACGGTGGGCGCCAAAATGTTTACCTTGAAAATGGTAACTACAATTAAATTTGATTTTGTGGTTCTAAAAATACGTTTTTTATTTTAATGCCAGTTGATAGGCGATAAATGCTAAGTGTGAGTTAGAAAAGTGAGATAAGAGCTTAAGGCAGTGTGCACTGCAAACCGAATGGCCGTGAATCGGGGCCTCAAGCTAGCCTGAGCTGGGCCTTGAGGTCGAGCAGATAAGCTCGATCTGGGATGATCAATGAAGGACTAACAGTTCTGGGAGCCTTGATGGTGGCTCTTTATGATCAATGATGAGTAATAAATGAAGAAACAATCAGTGAAACACAATAAATGCAAGTAGTAAATCAAAGGAAAGATAATGGAGAATGTTTAAGTTAGAGAGCAGAGAATGTTCTTGTATTCAATATGTCATGTGCAAGAAATGACAAGGGTCCCCTTTATATAGGAGGGGGAATCCCAATACAATACAGGGGTATTTATTACAAAGATATGCGACTAGTATAGCCATTCATTACAAAGATATGTGGCTGGTACAACCATTTAATGTCACGGTACGGACTTGTACTATCCTTGTACACCTGGTCAGCTCTAACCACGTGCTTTGGGAATTTCCCGCTTATCCAAAATAGCCACCAATCTGCACTGTCCCGAGGTCGAGCATAGGGAACCCTCGGGGTTGAACCCCGAGCCGTTCCTCGAGCCTTTTGGAGACGGGCTATGGAGCATCATAATGAACATAAAATTGGACTCCCCGATTTTAGCCGTATACAAAGTGATCTAGAAGATCACGTGACATAACACTTCATAAAATCTCAGGAGAGGTTCAGGTACCTGAAATGAATGAAGAGATCTCTATGTTATGCCTCTATGAAAAAATATTAGAACCGATATAAAATGTTCGTCAACGACATCTATCATAGTGCTAAGTATAGATGAGGACTTCAAGTCTGTCGAATACAGATAAAAAAATATTGGCCAAATAGAAGAGACACAACTCAAATAGAATTGGTTTCATATGAAACACATGTAGTTTTAGACATGTAGTTCAAACACTTGAAAGTATAAAGTCAATGATATGTGAAATCAGTTATCGATATCTTATTTGTCTAGCATGACATGAAAACTTGATATTCATCTAATTAAAGTCTATTATATGACTTATATGACTTAACTTATATGACAATCCTTGAAGGATTTAAATCTCTTAAAGCATATACAATTTTTCGTCTTGAAGTACCATATCCTAAGTGCTATTTGCGCACATATGTATCTTGTTATAAATATAAGCATGATAATGTGATAGCGAGGATTTTCAAGGTGCAACATATTCATTGGAGTTAATATGGCTATTTTATTTATCAAATCTCTACCAACGATCTTTTGAAGAGGTGCACAATATTGGGATGCGAAGGCTCAAGGATGTGAATTGATGCTCTCATCAGGGGGAGTTAATACGCGTTGTACTTTTTTCCCTTACAAGGTTTTGTCCCAATGGGTTTTCCTTGCAAGGTTTTTAACAAGGCAACCAAAAGGCGTATTCTAAATATATGTACTCTTTTTCCTTCTCTAGAATATTTCTCACTGGGTTTTATTTTAGTTATGGTTTTAGCGAGGCACAATATCTGTTGAATAGACATTCAAGGGGAAGTGTTATAAATAGAGTTTTATTTAAGGTGAATGTCTATATTTTAGAGAGATTTTAGGGATTTTACTTGGTGGCTAAATCACCTTTTCCCTATAAATAGAGGGGTCCTATCCATTGTAATTCATCTCAATCAATAAGAATTCGCTCTCTCTACTTTTCTCTGCAACACTCTTCTTCTTCTTTTATTATTTTATATCAATTAGGGATATATAAAGAGATAAATTAAAAGAGTTAAATAATAAAAATAATAATAAAATAAACATGAATAGTAATGGAGGAGATGAATAGTGTCACTCCATATTTGGAGTAACACTATTCATCCCCCATTTAGGGGGCAAAAATGGGGGAGTATTGGAGCTCAATGATGCTCCATAATGGGGGCATTTTTGCCGTAATTGAGCTCCAATGCTCCCCCATTTTTCCCACAAAATATGCAGAGGATCAAATGAGCTCATGAGAGAGATATCTGCATGAGTGAAAACAGAAATTTATCCTTAACAACTGTGATACCAGAATATTTTTATTTTTGATGCAGTTGATTCTCAGTTTGTTGCATGTGTTACTGACTACATCGATAATAAGGCATATGTTAATGAGTTAGGGTTTTCTTTAATCATGATTTTTCACCTCCGACTGAAGCATCTGACACTCATCGATCGATGCTTGAGATTTTTCACGAGAGCATCATTCAGCTTTTGACAGATTCTGTCCTCATAATTTCTATCTGCTAGGCTGCATGTCGGCTCACGCCTCACACTGATGAAGTTTTCTTACTTGAATATCCAGTTTTAGGTCGATGCTCTTCAGCAATTCCTGCTCACAACCTCTCCCTTAAGTTGATTGGGGATCCTAGCTACTTAATATAGCTATCTTATAAATTGTTTTCTTATGGAGGATCAAGGAGACAACTTCTTTGCTAGCCAAGACTTATTGATGTTGTCGCGCCCCTTTTTATCGCAAAATCGGGTTTCGACGTGTGACAACTCTTTTAAAGAAAGTATTAAAAGAGAAGAGTCGCCATCTAATAATTTTTAAGGTGCATTGGGGCACCTATTTGCAGATAACTCTGTTTGACTAGTCAACTTTACCAAAGATCGGGTAAGGGCTCGAAATTACCTTGAAGAGAAGGTGTTAGCCACTCTTCGAGGTCCAAAACTGTGGGTCCGACCAAACTCAATTATATGAATTAGTCTATGTGATCAAAGCTAAGAAAACAAGGGATTTGGGAAGTTCATTATTAAACACAAATAATTGATATAAAGACAAGGTGGGGGTCCTAAAATTTTTTAGCCTAAACAATCACCCCGCGCGACATAAATAATACTTTGTAACTCCCTCAAGATGGGGCGTTACTCATATCATCTCCTGCTACCCGATTATTATCTTTAAGTTGTTACCTAAAGCGCACTAGTTGATTCTAAAACATATCTTATGCGTGCACTACCCGTCCCATGCCTATGGTCCAGGAGGCTTTGGACCTCTATTTAAGTAGTTCTAGACTTTAACTTAGGCTGCTCAAAATGATAAAACTAATCGTCATGCAAAATAGGTTGGACTTCATATAAAAACAGTTAAGGGCTCAAGTTAGCCTCCACACTTAAACAACAAATGCACGCAGACTAATTAATATTGATAGTTGTAGATTTTAAACGAGTTAAGGTTGCAGAATCCTGTAGGCAGGATCTCTATGTGATTCTGAATTTTAATAAGCAGGTTGTTTCATATGTAAAGCCATTTTTCTTAATACGATTTCTAGAAGACTACACAGTTGCCTACTGATTATACGTATAGGAGATTAAGCCTATAGGCATGATGTCTAGGTGATTCATGCAATAACTAACAATGGTAATCACAGGAATATGCTCAGAACTGCTTGATCGAGTCCTATAGGCATGGTTTCAAATAATGATAATTAGTAAAGTGTCGAAAAGCACTTGAAAGAAATGAGCAGGACAATATATAAGACTGATTTTAGACCCTATAGGCAGGATTTCTATAGTCATAATTGGGACTGATTTTAAATCCTATGGGATGGTATCTAAATTTGTAAATTAGGTAGCATGCAAATCAACAGTGTCGCGCCCCCTTTTTCCTCGCGGGGTCCGGGTTTCGACATCTTGGGACAACTCCTTTTCCTTTTGGGAATTGGGTATGAGATTTGAAGAGTCGCCACCTAACGGATTAAGGTGCGTTAGGGCACCTAGAACAAATAACTCGTGTACTAGTTTACGTCACTAGAGATTGGGTAAGGGCTCGAAATTACCTTGAGGGGAAGGTTTTAGGCACCCCTCGAGGTCCACAATGGTGGGTCCCGGCCAAACTCAATTTAAGCGAATTAGTCTTAAAAGTAGATAAACAAACAGACATTACTTTTAAACAAGGAGTAAAAGGGGTCCTAGGTTTTATAGCCTATAGGATCACTTCTGTGCAATACTTGGTAAACGTCCCCAAGTTGGGGTGCTACACATAGCATTAGAGCACAGGTTATCATATCCTTTACTACCCGATTACCCTCCCCTTAATTATTACCTAAGCATTCTAACAGCATCGAATATGTATCCTATGCGTGCACTACCCGTCCCTTACCTACGGCCCTGGAGGTGTTTAGGACCTCTATTTAAGGTGGTTCTAGACTCACCTATGGTGCTTAAACGGAGAAAATCTAAGTGACAAACAAAAACAGGTAGGACTGTCACTTAAAGAGCAATCAAGGGGCTCATATTTACTCCACAAATAGACAAAACAATGCACGCCATTCAAACAAGCAAGTTTTTTATAATTTTGGGAGTCCTATAGGCAGGATATCTAAATGAGTACAAACAGAATAAACAACAGTTTTATTTAGGCGAGGCAGTGAGTACCTATCAGTTTGGCTACTGATTTCTTATCACTTACTGAATCTGAGCACGTTTCAAGCAGCAAGAAAATCACAATTTTAAACCTAGGATTTAATTGTCCTACAGGCTTGCCTAAAGGATAACCGGCAGAATCCTATAGTCATGGTATCTAGACGTTAATCAGACCATAATTTTATAAACCGGTGATTAATTTAAACAGGCAGATTTTTATCTTTTGAACCCTATAGGCATGCTTTCTAGGTGCTGAAGCTGATTACAAGTGTTATTTCACGGCATAGAAACTGATTTTATGCACGTTTCCCATAAACATGATATGAGTATTGAAGCTGTTTTTACATTTATTTCCTATATGCATGATGTCTAAGTGTCAAGACTAATTTTATATGTGTTTCCTACAGGCATGATTTCTAGGCGAGTAAAAAGCATTAATCAGTTGCCAAGCGAGTTCAACAAGGAAATTCCTAGAAACATGATTTCTAATGTATGCATGAAGGTTTTGAAAACACGATTATTGATGCAGAATTGAGAAAACGACTTAGAAGCAGGATTTCTAGTGATGCAAAGTGGAAATTAAGGACAAATATGAAGATAAGGCCTATAGGCATAGTTTCTAATGCATATAAATAATCACAACAATCCTATAGGCATGATCTACCCGATCCCAACAAAGATGAATAAAAATCCCTCCCAGCTTTACTAATAACCCCAATATATGTTTTTACAAAGATTATTATTACAGACCAATATGAATGTATTATACAATGAAAGAACCATTATACTATAGGGAGCCTTCATAGGCCCAATATCAACCCGGGAACCAGGCCTTCAAGCATAGCATCTCTGAGCATAGAGGTAGCCCATCCATAACACATAAAACTGGTTCCTGGTGTGTTAAAGTTCCCAAGGGTCTCAGGGACCCCAGGCAATGCTGACACCAGGATCAGATGTTAAACAAGATTCACAAAGGACTGGAGAACCAACCCCAATGTGTCAGAGTTCAGAGGAGTCTCATGGACCCTAAGCAGTGCTCACACTGGGGTGGCAGGACCCTAGACAGCTAAGAGTAAGAGTTGAAAATAGAATATAAATGTAGGAGATAGTTTTAGGAAAAACAGTTTGGATTTTGGAAGTGAATAGAAACAGATTACCAGATTACAAGAACTACAAGCAGAACCACACTCAACAAATGGAGTTCAGACATGAACTCCACTAGTCAAACAGAGTCACAATCAATTCAAACAAGGTTTCACATTGCCTGGGATTGACTTAGTTCATTAGCCGTTACTAGGTGAGTATATAGGCATATATTAAACAGAGAGCAACATGCTGGGGTCAAGTTACTGATCAGACAGCCATACAGAAAAGGCAGCAAAAGTTGAGAGCATAGAAATCATGAATTAATCAGGAACCTGTTAAGGTAGACATATAAAGCGGGAAGGAAAACATGCTAGTTGAGAAACAAGTATACAAGTATCTTAGATCAAACAGGAACATGCTAAAGTGTATGAACAATATTGACATATTGGACAAGACAAATTCACAAGTTAAAGTATGCTAGTTAACAGAAACATAATGGCAAACAGAGGCATGTTGATATCTACAGCAGATAGACATGATAACAGAGGTAGACATGCTGTTTAGAAGCAGTAAACGGGAGAAACATAGGTCTAATCACATAGCATATTGAATGATAGCAGAAACATAAAGTTAGTCATAATTGGGACTGATTTTAGATCCTATAGGCATGGTATCTAAATTTGTAAATTAGGTAGCATGCAAATCAACAGGATCCTATACAGCGTGCACATTAAGGTATTACTATCCTATAGGCATGGTTTGTAACAGGTAAAAACAAAACACATTTGAGCGAAATGGAGAACCTATAGGAAGGAAATCTGTAGCAACTAAACATATTTGAGCATAATAACACATTTTGAGCAAAGTAGAGAACCTATAGGCAGGATTTCTACCCATTTCAATGCAAGTATTAAGATAAACCCCCTTTTCCCAATGTTACTAACACCCCAAATGTTATTACAAGATAGTTATTATAGACCTGATGAATGGCATAAATTATAAAGTAAAATAACTATAGGGCGCCTACAGCGGGCCCAAAGATATACCTAGCCAAGCCAGACCTTCATTCAACAGCCCAGAAATTATATCCTCATTGACATAAGGCAGCCAAAAACCAATTGATTCATCCAGTAGGTGAAAAACAGAGTTGAGCAACTAGAACCATGCCCCTGGCGTGTCAGAGTTCCCAAGGGCTTCAAGAACCCAGGGCAGTGCTCACACTAGGGAGGTGGATAGAGGAAATTCAGAGAATGACTAGGGACCAAGTCCTAGTGTGTCAGAGTTCACAATGGTCTCAATTGGACCCCGAGCAGTGCTCACACTAGCGAGGTCAGATGATAGAACCTAAATAGCCTTGGCTTTCAGCCGGCTAAGAATGAGTATCAAAGAGCCCAAGTAACAAGGGAAAAAGAAAGGACCAAGGTTGAAAGGCAGGAATTGAGGGATTTAAATAGACATGACCAAATTGAGCATATAGAGCAAATAATCGAACAAGTTGTGAGCACGTGATTTTTTCCCTATGTGAATTACTCCCATAAACTCTAAGAAAATAATGTTTTCCCATTATTTGCAATTTTCGTAAATTTTTTGTAGGAATTTTTTTTAACTGTTTGCATTTTTCTATGCATGTTTGCTTTATTTAAATCATGAAAAATACAAAAAATACCCTGCATTGCATTTAGGATTTAGTTTTACATTTTTAGGTTAATTAGTAAATTATTTGTTTTATTAAAAAATGAAATGACAAAAATGGCTCACTTTGCATTTTTAACCTTTTAATTTTAAATTTGTAGTTCTTCTTTTAATTTAGGAGTTAATTAATTTTTATAATCATTATGGTGGATTATTAGCTTAATTGTGTAAGTTAATTTAGTTTAAGAGTTTAATTTAGGTTTAAATTAATTTGAAAAGGAAAAGAAAAAGAAGAAAAAATAATTGGAAATTAGGAAAAAGTAAAAAGAGAATCAGAAATTAGAGCAATTTGGGCCAAAATTCAATTGAGCCCAAACCCCATACAAATTCCGCCCCAGCCCATTCCCTGTAACCTGGTCCAAACCCTTCAGGCTTCAAGACAACTCAAACGACGTAGTATTAAGTCAAAACTACGTCGTTTTGAGTTGGTTAATGTCAAGTTAATCCTGGCCCCTCATTTCATCTCATCTAACGGCCCTAAATACCTCCCCATTTTACTTAAAACTGTCCAAACGCCATCAGAACAATCTAGGACTACTGTTATTCAGCTTCTCTTTCATCTTTCTCAAGCTAAAACCCTAGCGCCGCCCTCAAAACCTCCGCCATCTCCACCGGCGGTTAACCTCCAATCCCCACCAAATTTACACCATAGAATCCCCTTTGTCCCTCATACCAAATCCCCAACTCGCTTCCTTCAAACCATCGTCAAGCTCCTCGAATTTCAGATCCAAAATCGGAAAGCCCTAATTCACTCCAAACCCGCCCAAATTAACATCCCACAGTCCCCAAGTTTCCCCAAACCCAAAGCCCTTGATGATTTTCCCAAGCGAGCTCTAGATTTCGTCAGATTTGGAATTTAGGTTTCGGCCTAATTTCTGTCAAAGATTTCCACTCATCAAGGCTCGAAGCTTGCCCTAATAGAGCACTCCCGACTAAGGGTATTCATTAGGGTAAGTTTCAAGTTTTGATGAAGCAGTTCAAGCGTGGCCAATTGTTCATCTCTGCTTCTTTTGCCATTGCTCGCCATGTTCTTTGGTTAGTCGTTCATTTTTTTTCTTCTTTCTTTTGTTGTTATGTGCTTGTTTCTGTCTCCGCCTTCTCCTGGTGTTTCCCTTTTCTTTCTTTCTTTTCTTGTTCAAATCCATGTCTGCTTGCATGTTTGGATTAAATCATACTAGTTTAATAATACAGTTTACGTATTTTTTATTTCGTATTTGGTTTTGATCAATTCTCTTTTTGTTTTGTTTCGTTGGAACTCTGATATTAGGGGTTTACAACTCCATTGGATTATTTTCTTGTGGGCTTTTAGTTTTGAATTGGAATTAGGGCTTCGTAGGTCAGAAGCCCAAAGAAGGGAAGGGTTAATTCTGGTACTAAGCCCAGGGTCTTTGGTTTGGGTTTTGGGTCAACTTGACCCATGTTGATTTCATGAAGGTAAATAATAAGAGTTCAAAGGGTAGTTTAGGAAAATTGGGAAGAGGAACCTTTCACAACTGCCTGGGAAATTTACGGGAAGGTGGGGTTGGGACTGGTTTAGCAAACAGGTTTAAACTACAGGGTCTAAAATGAAAAAAGAAAACTGGGGAAGGGGTAATGTTAAAATCAATTTTGTTGCCCTAAAATTTGGCTATAAAGGGATCATTTCCTGCATTTGTTAGGCAGAGAGAAGAATACGAAAACATACAAACGGCAGCTTTTGGACTCTAAAAATACTTAAAAAAAATTCCTGCATCTTTGGGTGGAAACTAGCTTTGGATTTGCTCTTCAATCTTGACCGTTAGGCAGAATTTGAAAGCTTCAAAGGATTTTTGCTCATCTGGGTTTAAAATGATCTAAAAATGGGCTGAAAGTTGGTGTTGAAGCTGCTGATCTACTGTTGTTGCTAAATCCCTCACTCTCTTTGTTTTTCTCTTGACTTCCAGGTATTTCTTGAGCTATGGATAGCATATGAAGTGTAAACATGCAATTCGAATGTGGATACATGATGAATACAAGTTGTTTTATTGGATCTTACTTCCCTGTTCTTCCATTTCATTCATATTCTGTAACAATTTAATCTTATGAGCATTCTACTAGCCTTTTCATGTTATTGATGTGGTATCATGTTATGTAATTGAGGTTAAGGTTTCAGTGTCTTGATCGCTGCCAACTCAACACTACACTAAGGTAGGAAGAGCGGGTTGCAACAGCTTTTACCCGAATAGTGGTTCGGGATCGAATTTCCACAGGGAGCTAGTAATGGAGTTGTATTATCTGTTTAGTCTAGAATTGCAGTTGTGTTTCTAATATCACTTCAAACATCCTTGGTTTTGATTTTTATATCCACTATTATAAGACTAATGATTGAAGCTAAATTATGCTACGGGAATATTGCTAAGTTGTGATTAATATAGAGAAAGGCACTAGGGTCGTGGCATTGCCTAGGTGGCTAATTAACGGGTAGATGTTACTAAGGATAGATTGACATATTTGGGGCTTATGCTATAACCGTTGTACAATTGTACCCACTCTCACTCTCGGTAGAGAGAGTGATTTTGCCCAATTGACTCTCTCGAGACCAATTGGGTAGGCTAATTAGACCAAGCAACTAGGGTTCAAGTAGGGTGATTACTCTCTCGAGATTTAACCCGTTAATTGGGACTACCATTTCTCATGGGTCCATCCCAATTTCTTGTTGGGTCAATTTTGGGGTTATAGACTCTCTTTCTCAAGAAGAGTTGAACCCACCAAGCTAGAATCAGTGTTTGCAACCACTAATCCTTAATAAAAACCTAAAATTAACCCAAATAGCAAACACCCAATATCATTCTAACCTTAGATGGCAATACCCATCAATTACCCACACTAGGGTTGAGCCACAACCCTAGCTGGTGAGTTTAGCTACTCATGCTAGATGCAAAAATTAAAGAAATAAATGAAGAAGTAAACATATTAATTAATTGCAAGGAAGAAAATACAATATTGAAGAGTAAGAATGCCAAAAATGGCTAAACTAGGCGTTCTCACGAGCTCAGCAACTTCAAAAAAACAAAACTTAACCTAAAACAGAAAAAGGTTCTATTTATACCGGGCTGGAAAAATTGGACAAAAATACCCCTGGGGGTCAGCGCGGACCGCGCAAACATGACCGCGGCCGCACTGGCTCTTGAACTCTTAGCTTCTGCTTCTCTGAAGTTGAGGACTGCAAAATATAGCGCGGCCGCGGTGGAAATTGGCGCGGCCGCACAGAGTTGAGCGCGGGCCGCATTACTTAGAAAGGGTCTAAAATAGGCTCTCTGAACCTCTGCTCCATGGACCGCGTAAAAATGCAGCGCGGAGCGGAGCCTGACCGCGGACCGCGTTGGATTGATCGCGGCCGCGTAGCCTCCCCTTGAATTTTGCCATTCTCTGAACCTCCTAGTGCGGCCGTGTTCACAGTTGCGCGGTCCGCACTTGGGCCTCTTTTCCTCAACTTCCTTGATCTTTGACACTTGAGCAGGTTTCACTCCTTTCAGAGCCGATATTTGACTTTCGTCGCTGTTTGTCGATCAAACCTGCAAATCAAAGTACAACTTTGAGCATTTGGGACTATTTTGTATCAATTTATAACCAAAGCGTAGGCAAGTAGGGGTATAAAACACATTAACAATCCTAACTTATCAAACTCCCCCAAACTTAAGCCTTTGCTTGTCCTCAAGCAAACAAATAAGACCCACCCCTTAAGGGAAAATCCACATAATTCCAGCCATCCTAAGGCAATCTCAACTATGATCAACATTGGGACTAAACAATTGCCCCAATACGAATGCAAATACCATGGATCAAGTGTGACACAAGAGCATCAAGAGTTGACACATTTCATCAAAGAGCTTGTCTCAATTACTTTGGTCATTGTGGAAACCAAACTCACACGTCCTCAACTCTCCCTAAGCGAACCTCACCTTTTAGAGTATTAACACACAAATCGAGGTTGATGGAGTTTCACTCATCTCTCTCAAGAAGAAGGTCACAAGTCCGGCTTTAGGTACCATATGCTTTCCCATTATGTAACTATCCACTAATGTAGGTTTCCTTCAACTCAAGATCCTATAGGGCTTTTGTGGAGTCATCATGAAGGCTTTTGGGTATGGGTAGGACATGTTTTTATTCAAATGGGTTCAATCTTCCCTTAAGCACTTCTTTTGATTCATTATGGCACAACTCTTTTGACTCTTTTGAGTATTTCACTTCTTTACAAGGGGTTAGAGAGACACGTTGTCACTCTTTCTTATGTAATTCAAAACATTTCTCCTTTTCTACTTTTTCCACACCTTTTTCTTTTCACTTTTGTTTCGTTTGACTCCCTTTTTATTCTTGTTCACTTTGAACTTTCTTTTTGTATTTTTCTTTTCTTGCTTTTTCATTGCCTTCCCTTTTTCTTTTGCTTTTGTAACTTTTCTACCACTTTATTTCCTTTCTTGTCTCCCCCCCCCCCCCAAACTTAGACATTTGCCATTACTCAAGGGAAGATTTGGGTGCCAAGAAAGGGTAATCATTTAGAACGGGTATAGGCTTGTACCATTGGTTCTTGAAAGAAAAGGTTTAGGGATCATCTTTTTGGTAGGCTATGGATTTGTTCAGCTTAACAATCGGATCAAGGAGAGCCTATAATCACTTCTCAAGTCAAATTTCACCTAGGATTTCGCCTCAACAGACATTCAGGGCAAGTTCTAGACCATTGGCTCGGGACTTGGACTCACAATTAGATTCCTCACCACACACACTAAGGGATTGCTAAAAATATCGAGTCGAGGGCCCACAACGACCTTAGTTACGATTTAAGCACACAGTGGTCCGAAAAGACCACATGATGATTGATTGGTCAACGCAAGAGTCTCAAGGCCATGACTTTCACCATCCTAAACACAACATTATGTCTTTGACCATGGGATCAAAGGAAAATGTGCTAGGCCCAAGTGAAGCTTTGTTTGAGCTGCCCTTAACTACAACTATCAAAAACAAAAGAAAAATCAAAGAAACAGACTCAAACCCTTAAGAAGGTAGTCACTTCATCCATCATCGGGAAGAGCCACCCAGTTCACACAATATTCCACCCTTGGAAAGAACCGTGGCCTTAAGAAAACCAAGGGCTTATTGGAAACGTCAAAATAAAACAAAAGGCTACGAGCCTAACTATAAAGCTAAAAACGAAAAAAAAAATTGCGAAAAAGAAACTAGAACGAATATTTACAATGGGGAGTTAGAATATACAAACGAGGGATGAATTTATACAAAATGTAACTTAACTTTATATACAAACCAAAATAGAAAATAAAAGGTACTGAATAAAGTTATTTACATACCAAATAGCAAACCAAGCAAAAGGAATAAAAACTGAGTCAAATATGTACAATCATCCAGATAGTCAACAAAAAAGTAGGGTGCAACCCCACGAATAAGAGCTGGCATTGTCCCCAATGCCAACTACCAAAATAAACATCAAACAAAAAGAAAGTCATAGCAAAGGATATCGAGGCTCCCTAAGCCTGGTCTGTCTACATGGGGTCATCAGTGGTCCCCAAGTCCTCCGTATGTGCGGGAGCCTCAGACTGGCTCCCGGCTTCCTGCTACTCAACTGCTGGGAGTGGAGCGTCCTCTTGGACCGGCTGTATGACAGGCGCATCCTGAGGCAAAGTGGATGAGGCCTCCTATGGGACTGCTACCTCAATAACTGCATCCGCTGAGCTGGGGAGCTTCCTCTTCTTCCTAGGCTGCCTGGGTACCTGCTCCTGCTCCGGCTGTGGCACTGGTGCTGCTGGAGGGGCTGGATCTCCAAATAACAAGTCTAAAGGCATCTGGTCTGCCAATAGCTTGTCCACATCCTTCCGCAGCTCTTTCACGGACTCTTTTGAAGCCCGGACCTCCGCATCTTTCTGTGCTCCTTGGCAAGCTCCTTCAGAGCCTTGCCATGTGACTCCACTACTGCAGATAGGGTAGCCTGAGTCTTCAAAATCTTTTCCTGGTTCTCCAGGAGCTGCTTCAAGGTATCCTCAATGGACTGAGGAATCTGGACTGGCTGAGGTGCTGCCTGGGTCTGAATAGTGGAAGACAAGGTGGACAACTTGGATGTCGCTGCTGACATCCAGTTGTTCAGGCTAGCCAAAGTCTGACTCAGCTGATGGGCAGTAAATGGATGAGTCCTAGAAGATGGCGCACTCGGGCCTGTGGAAGTACTGGGACCAGCAGAGAAGAAGGTCCTGGAGGCAAGTCCCCAACTGTAGTGGCAGCAGGTGTAGCAGAAGGCTCGGCAGAAGGCTCTACCGCAAGTTGCTCCTCAAACTGGCCAGTTGGAGCAGAGGAACGTGGCTTGTAGTTCTTGGATTTAGGGTTGTCCGGACCCTGCATGTTGTACCAAGAGTAAGGAGCTACCGGCTTTGTCTTGACATCATATATCCTCTTCTCCACCTCTAGATCCCAGAAATACATCGATAGGGTGTTTGGAAAAGGATAATTCCTGTCATGCTCTTGCCCCACCGCAGAGATCACACGGGACATCACATTGCCCACGTTGATCAGGTACCCAGCCATGATAGATGCAACCAGAACTGCTCGGGTAAGTGGAATTGTCCGGTCATGAGTAGAAGGGTCAAGCCGACTGCATACAAAGGTCAACTACCCTCGAGCCTCAAAACTGAATGTCTTCCTGAATATCTTCTTTCCAGCTTGTAACCACTCCGGCATAGTACCTGGGATTGCCAAGTACTGGGCCAACCACGGGCGGACTTCCTCTCCCATTGCCAACTTTGCCAAATATAGAGACTCGTCTTCATCACAGAACCCCAAATACTCATTTAACGATCTCCCATCAAATAACAATGTTTTGTCACGAACTTTGGTCACCTTGGTATCCTTGACTATATGAGCCACATTGAAGTAGAACTCCCTAACCATGTGCTCGTTAGCATCGATGCACTTCTCCATGAAGAACTCCCATCCCCATCTTGTTCTGAACTCGCTTTGCACGTTCGGGTTGTGGGGTAAAAGATCAGTGTCAATAGAACATCTCTCCGGGATCAACTTCCTCAATGCCACCATTCCCTAAACTTATGAAAGGCCACTTGACTGACAAACCGATCCTCCCAGACTTCAGGCTTCCTAGTTCTCTCAATCCCCCCAACCTGAGGTTCACCTCCCTCATCTTAGCCTGCACTCTCCCCAGATAATGAAGCTGTGGGGGAGGTGGAGTACTGCTCACTACCAGCTGCGGACTCGTCAGAAGAATCCGAGACTACAGTCACTGGTCTTTTGGAGGTGGGCGATGATGGAGGGGTATCAACTAAGTGGAGGGGGTCGGTTACATGAGTTGGGACTGTATCTGATGAGATATCCTTGGAAGGCACATACTCACTCCCCGACGAATGCGAAGCATCCCTATCAGCAGCTTTGATTAATTTTCTAGTTCTTTTTATGTTTTCCCTAGCCTGGGGAGTGAGCTTTGCTATTCTTTTTCCTTTACTCGGGTTGTTGTGACTGTTTGGCTCCCCTTTGTTTAACCATTGTCTGCAAAGATAAGCATCTAGCATTGTTAGTTTAAGTACATGCAGTGAAACAAGTGAATCAAAATAGATTGTAAAGACAATATTAGTACACAGCAGCAGAAACAGGTTGCAGAACCTAGCAATGCGGACCACACAAACGTGACAGCGGCCGCGTTAGGGGCGCGGACCGCACAAAATTGTGACGCGGTCCGCGTTGGGCAAAGGCCCAAAATATACCTCCTCTGAATCTCCAACCGCGGTCCGCATAAAAATGTAATGCGGCCGCGGTGGCCCAGCGCGGACCGCACTAACATGAATGCGGCCGCACTGGAGGCAATTACCTTTCAGTCACCAAGGCACCGCGGTCCGCACAAAATTGTAACGCGGACCGCGTCAACGCAGCGCGGTCGCGCAAAAATGACCGCGGACCGCGCTGAACTAGGGTTTCTGGGAACTAAGTTAGGGGTGCTTATTTTTCCATTCTTGTACAAGTTATTACACCTACTTTGTCCCTACTCAATTCACCCATTAAGCAAACAAGATTTGGTGCATTACCCTAGTTTTAAACCAACCTAGTCTAACAGTTAAATAAAAAGAAGAAGTTAAACTACTGAACAAGCTATAAAAAAAATGAAAATAAGAAATTTAATTAATCACAAGTGCATGAAATGTTACCAAGTTTATGAGGATTGAGTGCAAGTAGTCCAAGAAGGCAGAAAAGTAGTCTTAGAAGGGGATGAACAGTATTTTAGAGCTTTGAGGGTTGAAAGTGCGAAAAGGGTAAAATGAAGCTCTAGGGCCCTATTTATAGAAAAACTGGGGGCCCCACACTAACCTACCAGCGCGGCCACACAAAAGTGACCGCGGTCCGCTCTGGGTTTTAAAGTTCGAAGTTTCAGAAGGCAACCCACGCAGCCGCGTTGAAGTGCACCGCGGACGCGAAGGTCCACCGCGGACCGCACAAATGTGACCGCGGCTGCGGTGGGAAACTTCAGAGATCATGCAATTAGTGACATGCCAGCGCGGACCGCACAAAAGTGCACCGCGGTCCCCACTGGTTACTTCAGAGACTACTACTGTTTTTTTTCTTTGTTTTGCACTGCCTCAACACAATCCCTGCAACATCTCACAAACCATTAGCTCAAAAATACTAATCTACAAAGAAAATTAAAGAGAAAGAAAAAGACATGGGTTGCCTAGCAAGAAGCGCCTGATTTAACGTCGCGGCACGACGCATGTTACCATCACATCACTTCAAATGAATGAGTGCCACCACGTGGCTGTCATCAAACTTCCCCAAATAGTGCTTGACATGATGCCCATTGACCCGGAAAACTTCACCATTCTTGTTCTTGAGATCAAGAGCACCAAACGGAGTCATACATACAACTTCAAATGGCCCACTCCACTTTGACTTGAGCTTTCCCGGAAATAACCTCAACCGGGAGTTGAAAAGAAGAACCATATCACCAACCTTAAATTCCTTCCCCCGAGCATATTTGTCATGAAGATACTTCATCTTGTCCTTATACAAGGACGAGCTGGAGTAGGCATGAAATCTAAACTCATCAAGCTCATTAAGTTGCTCAACACGGAGATTCGCCGCAACATCCCATTCCAAGTTCAACTTTCTCAAGGCCCACATAGCTTTGTGCTCCAATTCCACCGGAAGATGGCAAGCTTTCCCAAACACCAACCAGTACGGGGACATACCAATTGGGGTCTTGTAAGCCGTCCGGTAAGCCCATAAAGCGTCATCCAACTTTTTCGACCAATCGGTCCTATTAGCATTTACCGTCTTGGACAAGATACTCTTTATTTCTCGGTTGGACACTTCCACTTGACCACTAGCTTGAGGATGATAGGGGGTGGTCACTTTGTGATTTACTCCATACTTAGCAAGCAATGAGTCGAAAGCCTTGTTGCAAAAGTGCGACCCCCCATCACTAATGATAGCACGAGGGGTACCAAACCTTGTGAAGATACTCTTTTTCAAGAATGCCACAACACTACGGGCTTCATTGTTGGGCAGAGCCACAAGAGCTCACGAACGGACCCATGAAATCGATGCTCCAAACATCAAAAATATCCACCTCGAGAATCGTATTGAGAGGCATCTCATCCCTTTTTGAAATTCCGCCGGCCCTTTGGCATGCATCACATCTCTTTACCAAGTCACTAGCATCTTTAAACAAAGTCGGCCAATAGAAACCGCAACTCAAGATCTTTGAAGCCGTCCTCACCCCTCCATGATGGCCACCATAGGGGGAGGAGTGACAAGCCTCCAATATGCTTAATTGTTCACCTTCCGGTACACATCTTCTAATCACACCATCCGTGCAAATTTTAAACAAGTACGGATCATCCCAATAAAAATCCAAGCTATCCCATTTGAGTTTCTTCTTTTGGTTGGAAGAGAGCTCACACGGGACAACTTCGGTCACAATGAAGTTGGCGATGTCCGCGAACCATGGCATGTCGCACATTGACACAGAAAGAAGTTGCTCGTCGGGGAATGCATAATTTATCTCAAGACCGTCACATGGCCTCCCTTCTTCCTCTAACCGGGACAAATGGTCCGCAACTTGGTTCTCACTTCCCTTCCGGTCCACTATTTCTAAGTTAAATTCTTGAAGAAGTAACACCCATCTCATCAATCTTGCTTTGGAATCCTTCTTGGTCATCAAATACCTAAGGGCGGCATGGTCCGTGTGCACAATCACCTTGGCCCCCATAAGATAGGGCCGAAATTTCTCCATGGCAAATACAATGGCCAATAACTCCTTCTCCGTCACCGTGTAATTCTATTGAGCTTCATTCATAGTCTTACTTGCATAATACATGGGATGGAACATTTTGTTAACCCGTTGACCCAACACCGCCCCACTGCAACATCACTAGCATCACACATTAGTTCAAAGGGCAAGCTCCAATGAGGTGCGGTTATGATAGGGGTAGTGGTCAACTTGTGCTTTAAGAGTTCAAAGGCCTCATGCATTTTTCATCAAAAACAAACTTGGCATCCTTCTCTAGCAATTTGCAAAGTGGATTACAACCTTCGAGAAATCTTTGATAAACCGCCAGGAAGAACCCGGCATGCCCAAGAAAACTCCTCACCCCTTTGACAGAAGTAGGGGGAGGAAGCCTTGAAATCACCTCAATTTTTGCCTTATCTACCTCAATCCCATGTTTTGAAATCTTGTGGCCCAACACTATACCTTCTTCAACCATAAAATGGCATTTTTCCCAATTGAGAACTAGGTTAGTTTCTTCACAACGAGCTAAGACTCTATCCAAATTTACCAAGCATTCTTCAAAAGAGTCACCAACCACACTAAAGTCATCCATAAAGACCTCCAATATGTCCTCCACCATGTCGGTGAAAATATCCATCATGCAACATTGGAAGGTCGCCGGAGCATTGCACAACCCGAATGGCATCCGGGAGAAAGCAAATGTACCATAAGGGCATGTAAAAGTAGTCTTCTCTTGGTCCTCCGGGGCAACTAAAATTTGATTGTAGCCCGAGTACCCATCCAAGAAACAATAGAATGCTCTCCCCGCAAGACGATCAAGCATTTGATCGAGGAATGGCAAGGGAAAACCTTGCGTGTCACCTTGTTGAGTTTCCGGTAGTCCATACAAACTTTCCACCCGGTAATGGTTCGAGTGGGAATAAGCTCATTGTTGTCATTGGTCACCACCGTCATCCCTCCTTTCTTTGGAACACATTGGACCGGAGAAGTCCACGAGCTATCGGAGATTGGATAAACCACACCGGCGTCAAGCCACTTGATAACCTCTTTCTTTACCACTTCTTGCATCGCCTCATTGAGTCTTCTTTGATGTTCAAGGGACGGCCTTGCATCCTCCTCCAAAATAATCTTATGCATGCAAAATGCGGGGCTTATTCCCCTAATGTCCGCCAGAGTCCATCCTATTGCCTTTTTTCGCCTTTGAAGCACCTCCAAAGTGGCCTCAACCTGCAAGTTAGTAAGGCAAGAAGAAAGAATAACTGGAAGAGTTGAATTAGAGCCCAAAAATTCATACCTTAGGTGTGGAGGAAATGGCTTCAACTCCAACATCGGTGGCTCCTCAATGGATGGCTTAGTTGGTGGAGTTTTGCGGTTTTCAAGATCCAAAGATAACTTTCTAGGCTCATATGAATATGAACCCATAC
>NW_017673641.1:0-4560 GCF_001879085.1 Nicotiana attenuata
ATACGATCTCGCAAGGTCACTACCATATAAATAATGACGCCAGATCTTCAAGGCATGAACAATGGCAGCTAAACTCAAGGTCTTGGACAGGGTAATTCTTTTCATGTACCTTCAACTGTCTGGACGCGTAGGCAATCACCCTACCGTCCTGCATCAACACTGCTCCAAGGCCAACTCTCGAGGCGTCACAATAGATAATATAAGACCCCGAACCGGTAGGTAACATCAAGATAGGGGCTGTAGTCAAAGTTGTCTTGAGCTTTTGAAAGCTCGCCTCACACTCCTCTGTCCACTGAAATGGGGCACCCTTCTGGGTCAATCTAGTCATAGGGGCAGCAGTTGATGAAAATCCCTCCACGAAACGACGGTAGTAGCCCGCCAAGCCAAGGAAACTGCGAATCTCTGTAGCTGAGGACGGCCTGGGCCAACTCTGCACGGCCTCTACCTTCCTCGGATCCACCCGAATACCCTCACTAGAAATCCTATGGCCTAAGAATGCCACAGAACTCAGCCAAAACTCACATTTTGAGAACTTTGCATATAACTTTTTCTCCTTCAAGGTCTGTAGCGCGGTCCTCAGATGCTGCTCATGATCTTCCCCACTTCAGGAATACACCAGAATATCATCAATAAAAACAATCACGAACGAGTCAAGATATGGCCTGAACACACTGTGCATCAAATGCATGAAAGCTGCAGGGGCATTGGTCAGCCCAAATGACATGACAAGGAACTCGTAATGGCCATATCGAGTCCTGAAGGCAGTCTTCGGGATATCTGGCTCCCGAATCTTCAGCTGATGGTAACCTGAGCGCAAGTCAATCTTAGAAAACACCTGTGCGCCCTGAAGCTGGTCAAACAGATCATCTATACGAGGCAAAGGATAACGGTTCTCCACTGTAACCTTGTTCAACTGGCGGTAGTCAATACACATACGCATAGAACCATCTTTTTTCTTCACAAACAAGACAGGAGCACCCCACGGTGAAACACTGGGTCGAATAAAACCCTTACCAAGCAATTCCTGCAACTGATCCTTCAACTCCTTCAACTCAGGAGGAGCATACGATACAGAGGAATGGAAATGGGCTGAGTGCCTGGCGACAGATCAATGCCAAAATCAATGTCTCTATCAGGCGGCATGCCCGGAAGATCAGCTGGAAATACATCGGGATAATCCCGTACCACTGGAACAGAATCAACAGAAGGGGTATCAACACTAACATCTCTCACATAAGCCAAATACGCGGCACACCCCTTCTCAACCATGCGCTGAGCTTTAAGAAAAGAGATAAATCTACTGGGAGTGTGATCTAAAGTACCACTCCACTCAACACGCGGAATACCTGGCATAGCCAGCGTCACGGTCTTGGCGTGGCAATCAAGAATAGCAAAATGGGGCGACAACCAGTCCATGCCCAGAATAATGTCAAAATCCACCATATCGAGTAACAATAAGTCTGCTCTAGTCTCAAAACCACGAATAGTAACCAAACATGACCGATAAACGTGGTCCACAACAGGAGAATCTCCCACAGGAGTAGAAACATAAACGGGGCACTCAAGAATCCCGAGGCACATCCAAATACGGAGAAAAGTAAGAAGACACATAAGAATAAGTAGAGCCTAAATTGAATAGAACTGATACACTTCTATAACAAACCACGACAATACCTGTGATGACAGGATCGGAAGCAACAATCTCGGTACGGGTAGGTGGGGTAGCAACTGGGGTTGTAACAAAAGCCTGAGAACCCTGCGGGGCGCGCTGTGGCCGAGAAGTCTATAGAGGTGCACTCCTCCCAAGTCTAGGGCAATACCTCACCATATGGCGTATGTCACCACACTCAAAGCAGCCTCACGACTGACGTGGCAGTGGGAACTGTGCGGTACGGGTACTTCGAGACCCCTGAACACCTGAAACCCTGTGTGAAATTTGAGATGCAAACTGAGCTGGCTGACCCATAAAACCTCTACCATGCCGTACTCTCCCTCCAAAATAAGGACCAGTATATCTCCCGGGTCTACAAGGTCTACTCACCCCTCTATACTCTCCCTCCTGACCTCGTCTGTCCTCTCTCTCCTGGACCCACCTGTCTCCTACTTAGCGAGAGGCCCTCACCACCCGCTGAACTGGGACCACAGGCCGTGTCGCTGTGATGCCTGGAACTTGACCCCTAGGAACTTGCTGTTTTGGAGTGGGGGAGGCGGGAGTCTGGGTCCCTCCCCCGATCTGTGAAGTAGTCGGTACAACCTGGATCAATTCCGCCTGAATCAACGTACCAAACATGCTCAGGAACTGCGCCAAAGTCTCATGAAGAGCTGGAGTAGTAGTGGCAGTAGTAGGCGTGCCAGGTGCCTGGGCTCCGGCTGGATCTGCTGGTGTTACCTTGATGGCAGCTCGTGCGCTGGCTGCACCACGTGCGCGTCCTCGGCCTCTACCCCGGCCCCGGCCTCTGACGGCTGCAGTAGGGGGCGCGGGTGCCTGATCATCACAAGTAGCACGTGTCCTCACCATCTGTGAGAGAATAGAAGGCAAAAGTTTAGGATTGTGATGTCAAAAATCTCGCACGACAGGGAATCAAATGAAGTGAAATTTTTCCTAACGGTTACATAGCCTCTCGTAGATAAGTACAGACGTCTCCGTACCGATCAGCGAGACTCTTATAAATCGGCCTGTGTGCCGTGACTCCTATGAACCTAGAGCTCTGATACCAACTTGTCACGACCCTAGTTCACCCCCCATGAACAGGTCATGATGGCACCTAGTTCCTATAACTAGGTAAGCCTAACAGTGCGGAATAATAGATTAATATTTGCAGAATAATTAATTAGAACCGATCATAAGAAAGCAACAACTGTATATAAGGCCGCTCGGCCCATACAACTCAAAATATATGCGAAAGTCTACTACCAAATCCCAAAACCCGAAAACTCACAGGAAAACACAGGCTAATAGAATGTAAAAGTCTGCTCTACACTAGAATGTCTAAAACAACATGAGAGGAAAGAAAGGAACTATCTGCTAAAGCCGGAATAGAGTAGAGACTCCTAGTCTGCGGACGCGGCAGACATACCTCGAAGTCTCCGAATAGCTCCTCGCCTCAAGGGTAGTGTGCCTGAGTAGAGGTACCTGGATGATCTGCACATGAAAAACATGCGCAAGGAGAGGCATGAGTACACCACAGCGGTACTCAGTAAGTGCCGAGCCTAACCTCGGTTGGGTAGTGACGAGGAAGGTCAGGGCCCTACTGAGACAAAATATAATAGCAGCAATAATTAACAGTATGATAATCTGACAGATATAACAAATACAGTAGTGAAATAAGGCAGGTCAATGAGACAATAACGACTACAAAAGACAGAGCAACACAGAATAAATACAGCTCAATGTCAATGATACCGATGAGGGTCTCCCAGGATACCGTCCTGTAGCCTTTTCCTCAACTGTCCAGTGGATCTCCCGGGATACCGTCCCGTAGTCCAATTCATGTTCCAATACCAAAAGATCTCCCGGGATACCGTCCCGTAGTCCAATCATCAATGTGCAGGGGGATCTATTGGGAATCTAACCCGCAGTCCCAAAGTAAAAGTGCAGGGGGATCTATTGGTAATCTAACCCGCAGTCCCAAAGTAAAAGTGCAGGGGGATCTATCGGGAATCTAACCCGCAGTCCGAAAGTAAAAGTGCAGGGGGATCTATCGGGAATCTAACCCGCAGTCCCAAAGTAAACAAACAAGGGGGGAGCTACCGGAATCCCACATCCGTAGTCCCAATGTAAATGCGCAATCACAGCCAGAAATATACCAAGAATGATGTACGAAATACAAACACAGATAGAACTAGCCTAGCATGCTTCACGTAGGACAATCAAAACAACTTAAGCAACAATTAGGCAGTCAAGTCAGCTAAACATGCTTTTCCTAATCTAGCACAAGTTATAAATTCAAGTAGAATAAGGCAAGTAAGAAAGAAACTAAATCTCAATAATTTAAGTAAAAATCGGATTTTTCATCAATCGGCTCAAGTACGCGCTCGTCACCTCACGTACAAGGCACTCAAATATCAACAAAAACAATCCTAAGGGGAAAGATCCCCCCCACAAGGTTAGACAAGGCACTTACCTCGAACCGGCTCAATATCAATAGAAACCACGCCTTTGCCACGAGTATCCGATTCCAAATGGCCCAAATCTATTCAATAACTGATTCCGCTAATAAATTTAAAGCTAGGGCGCAAAAGTAGGTAAAATGACCAAAACGCCCCTCAAGCCAATGTCTCGGAATCGAATAATTTTTATATTTTTAGAACCCTCGTACTCTCACGAGTCTAACCATATAAAAATCCCCCAAATCGGAGGTCAAATGCCCACTCAAAACTCAATAGTTTAGGCAATGAAGTTTTACCCCAAATTATCCAATTTTTGATCCTAAATTCGAATTCCAATGGTGTATTTAACTATATAATGATGAAATATAACAAGAAGGGACCAAAGAAACGTTACCCAGTGATCTTCACTTCAAATTCCACTCAAAATCGCCTTAAACCGAGCTCTCAATT
>NW_017673641.1:6564-23016 GCF_001879085.1 Nicotiana attenuata
GTTCGCATGGCATAGGCCGCGTTCGCGTAGGCCTGATTTTGTTGGTCATCGCATTCGCGGGTGGGACCCCGCGTTCGCGTAGGAGGAGTCTGGGTGCCCAGCTTGGTTTATTCATCGCGTTCGCGATGGTGAAGTCGCGTTCGCGTAAGAGGGCCTGGGAGTGCATCGCGTTCGCGTCTGGTGCTACGCGTTCGCGTAGAGTAAAATTGGTCTGCGGAAATTTTGTTCATCACGAACGCGAGAGGGCCTTCGCGTTCGCATAGAAGAAACTGGGCATCACTGAAGGGTTAATTAAGGACATTTCATCCGCGACCCATTTGATATTTCCTCCATTTTTGAACCACCTCAAGAGCTTTTTGGTAGGAATTGAAGAGTTTTTGACGGGAATCGATTGGAGGTAAGTCTCGTGACCTAGAAACGCTATTTATTTGAAGAATCAACCTTTAATTCTTAGAAACTTGGGTAAAAATTGGAAGAACTAGGGCTTGGTTTTTGGAATGTAAAATTGGAACTTGAAGAGGCATTTGAACTCCGATTTTGATGAATTTGATATGTATAGACTCGTGGCAAGACGAGGAATTAGGCGATGTGAATTTTGTAATTTTTCGAGAAGTGGGCCCGGGGCTCGGGTTTTGCCAACTTCGTGATTTTTGATATTTTTCGAGTCGTTTCGATTGGGTTATGATCCATTAGCCTATTGTGATGTATTCCTTGTGGTTTTGATCAGATTCGACGCGCGAGGAGGTCTATTCGAGGGGAAAAGGCATAGCGAGCTAGACTTTTGGCCGGCTAGAGGTGAGTAATGATTTTAAATGATGTTCTGAGGGTTTGAAAACCCCGGACTTGCACAACTTGGTGCTATGTTGAGATGAGACACGCGTTCCATGACGAGCGCGGGGTCATTTACTATTGGGGACTGTGACTTGGTCCAGTCCGGATGATATTTTACCGCGTATTAGCAATGACTTGTTGTTTTCACTATGATTTGGGCTTATTGCCATATTTGGGGCTTATTGCCGACTGTTTGAACTCTTTATGAACTATCATCACTGTTTTCCTCACTGTTTGAAATATTATTTGAACTCAGTCCATGTGATTTACACTGTTTTCTTGAACTCAGCCATATTTACTCAAACTTGGAGTTTTAAACTGATATTTGAACTATTGTTTGAGTTGAGTATCATTGCTTTGCTTTACTGTTGCCCGAGGGGCTGTTGACTATTTCTGGACTGATTGAGGCCGAAGGCCTTATGTGAGGGCATGATGAGTGCGGTGAGGAGGCTTTCAGGCCTCGTATTGATACTGTTCAGGCTTTCAGGCCTTGTTGATAGCGCTTGGGCTGTAGGAGCCCCTCCGGAGTCTGCACACCCACAGTGAGCGCGGGTACCCATCGAGAGTGATTAAATATTGAACAATGGTAACAATGACATTGTTATACGCATTTGGTCAGGTAACAATGACTGACCAGTCAGGTAACAATGTTTGACCAGTGGTAACAATGGCACTGTAATACGCGTTTGGTCAGGTAACAATGGCTGACCGATCAGGTAACAATGGCTGACTTACTGGTTGAGTATGATTGATTTTTAACTGTTTTCAAAAAGATTTTCTTCCTATATTTCACTGGTTTCTACTGTTTATCTGATGTTGCTGCTTGCGATAACATTATTTGTGCCCTTGTGGTATTTTATGTTCTCAGTCATTATTTATTTTTATTACTCACTGGGTCGGAGTACTCACATTACTTCCTGCACCATGTGTGCAGAGACAGGCACAGCTGAGTTCGTACCTGAGCGCTGATTTCCTTCGAGATCAGGCGGACTAGGAGAGACGAGGTAGCTGTCGACGTCCACAGCCCCGTTTCTTCCTTATCTTCTGCATATGTTATTCATCTTCAGACTATGTTTCCAGACTTGTAGTATTTTCATCAACTCTGTAGTAGCTCGTGACTTGTGACACCCCGATCATCGGGCTGAGTTTGGGATGGTTTTCCCCCGTTATGTTACGTTTATTTCCGCACTTACGATTAAGCAGTATTTATGGTTTAAACCTGTTTATGCTAAGAAATTGTCAAGAGTAGTGTTGATTGTTCTGTTGGCTGGCCTTGTCTTCACAAGAGGCGCCATCACGACCGGGTGGGAATTGGGTCGTGACAATAGTAATATGAAGATATTCAATCTTCCTTTCATTTATAGTCTCAATATGCCAACCACTTTGGCTAATATATTTGAAAGTCAAAAATTCCGTTTGAGACTTACTACAATATCAATGTCATGAACCATTTCATTCATCCGGGTAGTAACAAATTAGCTCTTCCGGAGCTCTTAATTGATTTTGTACTACAAGATCTTTTGTCACACCATCCATACGGTGAATGTCTCCTTCACGAAGAAATTCATATCATAATAATTGTCATGGTCAAAATCATCATAAGCAAAATCATTTCTGGCTTTACTTTTGCCTTTAATAACTTTTATAAGGCATGTGAAATTATTTTTTTTAGATTATGGTGGATGTCCATAACTCCTAAGGGAGTAACACCCACTACTGTTCTCCATTAACCTCCCACTACTTCTTATCATTATGGATGTAACTCCCACACCTCCATGATCTTCCCCCATGTTCTCAATAGTTAATACCATGTTTATGGAGTCCCTTTGTATTACCTATATCATCCTATAAATAGAGGGTTTGGGCATCACATTGTACACACTTGAATACTTGAAAGAAATAGAATCTCTCCTCTCTTTCTCTCTATATCTCTTATCTATTTTCTTGTTTTATGTTATTACTTTTAGCTTAGTTTCTTAACACGTTATCAGCACGACTATGCTCCTATTTTCGTACACCACCATATTGGCATAGAATGTGCATTTTGCTATCCTTATACCAACAATTCTATGGCTATCAAACAAAATGAAGATGGAAGCCCATGGGTTGGATACTAATACAAGATAAGTTTTCATCTTTGTAGCTTATTCATATTTTTATTTTTATCTTTCACTAATCTCAAAATTATTTATTTTACCATGATATCTTTCATCAGGGGGAGGCAAATACGCGATGTACTCTTTTTTCCTTAGCTAAGGTTTTATCCCACTGGGTTTTCCTGGCAAGATTTTTAACGAGGCAGCAAATAAAGCGTATTACAGATATGTGTACTCTTTTTCCTTCACTAGGATTTTTTTCCCATAGGGTTTTTTCCTAGTAAGGTTTTAACGAGGCACATTATCTTTGGACATCCAAGGGGGAGTGTTATGAAATACTTGATTATGGTGGATGTCCATAACTCCTAAGGGAGTAACACCCACTACTCTTCTCCATTAACCTCCCACTGCTTCTTATCATTATGGATGTAACTCCCACACCTCCATGATCTTCCCCCATGTTCTCAATAGTTAATAGCATATTTATGGAGTCCCTTTGTATTACCTATATCATCCTATAAATAGAGGGTTTGGGCATCACATTGTACACACTTGAATACTTGAAAGAAATNATATATATATATATATATATATATATATATATATATATATATATATTGTATACAAACATTGAACTGGAAGAAAAAAACATTATTAACAAATATACTATACACAGTATAATATATACATATACTATGTATTACTGTATATTTTCTTTGAGTTTTTCATACCTAAAACATATCCTTACATATCTCTTTGGAGATTCTCTCCCACCTAAAATGTATTTATCCGTATTAAGTTTTTCCCAATTTTTCATTAAAGGATTTGGGTATATCTCAATATCCCAAGCCTCTTCCCCATTATTTAAAAATATATCCTATGTATACTAATAATAAATATAGTATATAATATATTTTATAGTATAAATTTATATGAAAATGTGTATAAGTATACAATACAACATACCTTCATTGTATAGTATCACTTTACTTCATCTGATGTATACATTGAGGGGGAAAAAACGAAGGTATACTACTAATAAATACCATATACAATATATGATATAATATAAACCTATATGACATTGGTATAAGTATACAATATGTTAAAAAAATAATAACCGAAAACGAAATTGAAGAAGGCTTGAGGCGTGAGAACGACTTTCCTTAAAGAAGATATTGCCCGTATACAAATTGGGAAAATACAAACAATCTTCTTCAGGATACAACAAGCCAAGAATATACTGCAGATTTTTTCTATATCCACTTTGTTGGAAGAACTTCTATTTATAGGCAACCATCGGACCTTTTCAAAAAAGATGTGTTCTTTCATAAACAGACGCATCTGTTTATTCAAATAAATTTAAAATAAAATAGATTTAATTGTATAAATAAATAAAAAATAAAATATTTATTTTAGGTCCGACCCAGCCCGCGCTCAAGCCCCAAGTCCAAGTCCAAGTCATTGATATATATATATATATATATATATATATATATATATATTTGCACACATATAAGAGTATGTGTTCTAAATTAAACACATAAAAGGACAAGGACTTAAATGGCACACAAAGTGGCCTTGCACCACCAATGTGGGACAAGTCCCACTTTTCCAACTTATATAACAAACTATCTTTCAATCCCCCACTAGTTTATTGTATTTCTTATAATATTACGCATATTGGAGAGTATCTTATTTTGATTTGAACTTTTCATTAGTGTAAATATCTTAAAGTCTTTTGACGAAGTTATTGGTACCTTAAAGGTTTGAACCACAACTCCTTGTGTAAAAACTGAAAATATCACACGCACAATATTAGAAGTGGCTAAGAAAATCCAGTATTTGCGTTAGCACGTTTATGGCCATGTGCTCTGTAACGATCCGACCGGTCGTTTTGAGCTTTGCACTTTGATCGCCATTTCTCGGGCATGACTTACCCCGTGTAATGTATTATGACTGATGTAGAACGTTGGTTTTGGCTTTTCAGGTAAAATCGGAAAGAATTTGAAAGAAACAGTCTCAGTTGAAAGCTTTGAATTTGAAAGGTTTGACCAAGAGTTGACTTATTTGTATATGATCTCGTATCGGAGTTTTTATGATTTGGTTAGATTCCTTAGGTGATTTGTGACTTGGGAGCGTGATCGGAATTGGTTTTGGAGGTCCGGTGTAGAATTAGGCTTGAATTGGCGAAGTAGTATTTTGGCGAATTCCGGTTGATAGGTGAGATTTTGATCCGAGGGTCGGAATGGAATTCTGAGAGTTACTGTAGCTTCGTTATGTCATTTGTGATGTGTGTGCAAAGTTTCAGGTCATTCGGATGTGGTTTGGTTGGGTTTTTGATCGAAAGCGTATTTCGGAAGTTTTTAGAAAAACTTAGGCTTGAATTCGATGTAAATTGGTGGATTTGATGTTGTTTGAGGTGTTTTGATGATTGAAACAAGTTTGAATAAGGTTTTAGGATGTGTTGGTGCCTTTGGTTGAGGACCCGGGGGCCTCGGGTGAGTTTCGAGTAGTCAATCGGACCATTTTGGTTTTTGGAAAGTTGCAGATTTTGTTCCAGTAGTTGCAGGCATTTTTGGCCTTCGCGTTCGCGAAGGGAATCTCGCGTTCACGAAGGGTTGGGTTCTGGTAAGCTACGCATTTGCGAGGGTCAAGGACGCGTTCGCGAAGGCTTGGGAAGGAATCTCATCGCGTTCGCGAGTAGGTGTACGCGATCGCGAAGAAGAGATTGTGGAAGGCCAGTGTTAAGCCTTCGCGTTCGCGAGGCATGGGACGCGTTCGCGTAGGTTGGTGAAGCTAAGTCACCACGTTCTCGGTTGGGTATCGCGTTCGCGAAGAGGAACTGTTGGTCAATGGAAATTTTGTGCTTCGCGAACGCGAGGTTTTGACCGCGTTCGCGAAGAAGGAATGGCAGGCCTGGGCAGAATGTTTTAAAGACGTTTTGTTCGCGAAGGTAGGGGTATTTTCCACCATAGCTGCTCGTTTTGAAGGATTTTTGAAGGAGATTAAAGAGGGATTCAAGGAGAAACGTTTGGAGGTAAGAATTTCGGAACTAAAACTTGATTGTATTGTGAAATCTATCTAGAAATTCATGGAAACTTGAACAAAAATGGAAGAACTAGGGCTTGGAATTTTGGATTTTTGATTTGGGATTTGAGGGGTCATTTGGACTCCGATTTTGGTGTTCTTTATATGCATAGACTCGTGGCGAGATAAGGAACCCATTGATGTGAAAATTTTTGAGTTTCGAGAAGTGGGCCCGGGGCTCGGGTTTTGCCAATTTCTAGATTTTTAATATTTTTCGATTGTTTTCGATTGGGTATTGTTTCATTGGCATATTGTGACGTATTCGCTCTGATTTTAGATAGATTCGACGCCCGTGGAGGCCGATTTGAGGGGCAAAGGCGTCGCGAGCTAGATATTTTGCCGGTTCGAGGTAAGTAATGATTGTAAATGATATTTTAAGGGTTTGAAACCCCGCAATTGCACATCGTAGTGCTATATTGAGGTGACTTGCACGCCGGATAGCGAGCGTGGGGTAGAGCACCAATGGGAGTGTGACTTAGTCCGTCCCGATTGATGAATTTACTGCGTATTTGACTGAAACCTATTTGATATTATCATAATTTGGGCTGATTGCCATATTTGGGCTTCGTGCCAGCTATTTGAACCCCTTCGGGGATTGTTGTTGATAATTCCTCACTGTTTTAATTATATACTTGAACTCAGTCACATATTTTCCACTGTTTTAACACTCAGCCAAGTTTATTTTGCTTTAACACTTGAAATGATATTTCTAACAATATTTGAGCTGATCATCATGTTTTACTGTTGCCCTAGTGGCTTATGTGATTTTGACTGAGTAAGGCCGAGGGCCTGTATTGTGAAGATACTTTTGGATCGGGCTGCGCGCCGCAGCAGTGTTATACTGATATTGATATGAGGCCGAGGGCCTTGATTGATGCCACGAGATGGCTTGATATTGCGCTTGGGACGTAAGGGGCCCCTTCCGGAGTCTGCACACCCCCAGTGAGCGCCATGGACGATAAACGGATCGGGCTGCACGCTGCAGCGATATGTGGAGCGGACTGCACGCCGCAGCGGTACTAGTACTGTTATGTGTGTTTACTTTATTTCATTTGCCTACCTTTACCTGTTGTTTGTGCTACTTCATGTGATATCTACCGGATGCCTGACATTATTTGGTAATTGAGTGTGGTGCCCGAGGGGTGGACTTCTGTGCTTATCTGCACTATTTGATTTGCATTCATTTGCATACTGTTGAAAAATTCATTTTCAAAAGAGGTTTTAAACTGAGCTAAGATATTTCTAAAGATTTCACAGCTTCACTATTTTTCTTAAAGGGTTTTTCACTACTTCTATATAGCATGATGATATGTCATACGTGATTTCTTACCGCATAGTTGTTATTTACCTTAATTACTCACTGAGTTGGAGTACTCACTTTACTCCCTGCACCCCGTGTGCAGATGCAGGTATTTATTCACCCGGTAGCGGGTTTGGCCGATCAGAGTCAGAGATATAGGAGTTTAACGAGGTGACTGCCAGCGTTCGCAGCATCGTTCTTCCCCCTTTGTTCATTATTCTTGATTAGTGTATTTTGTTTGACCTTGAGGTTGTACTTACCTTTTGATAGATGCTCGTGACTTGTGACACCCTGATTAGGGTTTGTTGGGTTGTATTTTCGCCAATTAATACTATTAAGTCATATTTATGCTGTTTATTTATGTTTAACTATTTTTGAAAAGACGAGTTGGGGTAGTGGGCTGGCCTCGTCTTCACGAGAGGCGCCATCACGACCAGTGTGGGGTTTGGGTCGTGACAAGTTGATATCAAAGCCTAGGTTACTAGGTCTCACGAGTCATGAGCAAGTTTAGTAGAGTCTCGCGGATCGGTACGGAGACGTCTGTATTTATCCTCAAGAGGCTGCAGAACCTTAGGAAAACTTCACATTCTTGAAATTCTTATCGTGCGTCCTTGATTCAGCTTGAAATATAACATTTGAAATTCCTTCCACGCGTTCGTATGCGCGCATGAGCGCTCAGTATCAGATGTGCCTTGAGGGCTTGTGATTCCCCGATCGAGGGGCGAGATGTAATCTCTGTGAGTTTAGGTTGGACCAGTCCGGAGGACTTGAGGCCGGATCTTTGCCTATGGCTTGAGCACCGAGGTGTTGATTGTGTGAACAAGTGTTTTTGAACCTATACGTTTGGTATTGTCCCTATTAGTGGAAGTGACGACTGGATAGCCACGTGATGAGTATGTTAGTACTGCGAGATGTATTTATGTGACTTGGAAGTGACGAGGGAGGTCTGCTGGATGATAGATGAACTAATAAGTGCTTGATTTCTATTGTGACTGGATGTGTAGCCCCGAGTTATGGGCGCGTGGAGAATCTTTTCATGTCTCCTAGTTGGGAGTGAAGTAGATTTCATGTTGCGGTATGAGTTCAGACTCAAGGAGACTAAGTGGCTGTGTAATGTGTATGGCGGTGGAAGGTATACAGGAATGTTATATTGAAGCGAAGCAGGTGGGTTATCTCCTGCGAAGTGTTCTGAAGTGGTGTGATCCTTATGTGTATATTAGGAGATCTCATGTGCAAGTGAAAAGTACGTGTTGAAATTTGGAATTTCGGGTCTCTTAAGAGAGTGGGCTTAACTGTTGCGGGAATGAATGCGGGAATTGCAGAAGATTTATAGTACTAGATGATCTTTTTTTTCACAAACTTATAAATGATTTGAGCTTAATCTCACTATGGTATTGTGGCATCAATAGAGTATAAGTGTTATGAGTTGTTGAAGGTATTCTGATCTATGGCTTCGAGCCAAGTGGGGGAGATTGCTATTGATTAACTGATTGCTCGGTTATGTGCTATGTTGGTTTCGATTTGAGGCGTGTGGGGAATCAGTTCTGGTTGCGGAGATTGAGCCCGAGGATGGCTCGAGTAAAAGAAATTTTTTGACTAAGGATAGGTTATGTGCTGCAGTGTCAGAAGTGCCAATGAGGCGCTGGTTGTTCGGTTCTGTTGATCGGGTTAAGTGCAGTATGAATAGAGTGAATGACTCTCGAAAATGATTCTAAGGTGTTCAAGATGCTTCATGTAGCAATTGGGTATCTCAAAGTCGTATGTGTGGTTAGAAGCCGAGTTTTCAATGGAAGAGTTCAAGACTTGTGGTATTCTATGTTAATTATGGGATTCTATGTATTAGTATCAGGAAGATAAAGGTAACAGGCCTAGATTCGCAGGAAGTTCTTCAGAGTAAAGCATTCTGGAATGTGGTGTTTCTGGGAATATTTGAGAGAGTATTCAGCGGCTGGTGGGTCTTAGACAGTGTGGTCTTGTGCTTGGGTCTCGTGTAGTGAGCCTGGGATTAAGGGATTGTGGTACTACAGCAAGAGGGAGCATCAAGTTGAAAATGAATCAGAAGGAAATTCAGATAGAGGGAATGGTTTGATAGTAGACCGAATCGGTATGGTAAGGTTATGATCAATTCTTTGTATGTTTTCGAGGTAATGAGTTCTTACAGGTATTCTGCAGCACTGCTCTTGGGTTTTGATGGCTTGCTTAGCTTGGTCTAGTTAGAAGGATTCAGTCTTGGCAATTTAATTTGTGCAAACGGAATTGGGAGAGTTCTTGTTGATTTCTACGGTGGCTGGAGAGGTGCATTTTTTACGAATATGAGAGGTATGGGATGTGTAATGATTTTTCTTCTAGATGGGATCAATGGAAGTTCTTGACTAGTGGAGTGCGTAGATGTCTGTGGCTCGGAAGGGAGATAAAAGTTTTCTTGTCATCCTTGTATGGTGTGGTATATGCGGTATGTTGTGAAGGATTGAGATTTGCGTGTGTGCTAGGTTACAGTTCAGTTCTGAAAGGAAGTTCATAAACCCTTAGGCAACGGGAAGCCTCAGATAATCAGGGAAATGGTACTGCTAATTGGAAGTGATTTTACGAGGGTATATGTTTCAGAAAGAGGCAATGTGATTAAGTTGATGGTACTTCGGTAGTATTGCGACACTTTCTTGTTGGATCAACTGGTGGTATTTGGGTTTGCTTGGTGGCACAGGGAAATTTTAGCGTATCTATCGTGGAATGATTGGGTATTAAAGGTGTGCATGTGTTCGGACGGCAAAATTAGGATCGCATATGATGATTCATGTGCCGTGTCGATGTGGAGGCGGAAGTTCTCATGTGCAGGCTATGATGTGGTTGTAGATCGTGTGTATCGGCACCGTTTAGCAACTACCGGGATTTGGAGGCTCGAGTGGATCTTTCTTTGCTTGGTATGTTAGATTTTGGATATGATGTTGGGGTGTAGACTGGTTGTCTCAGTGTTGGGTTATTCTGGACTATTGCGCTATGGGCTATGCCGGAAATGCCACGGGATGAGTGGCGAGGTGCGTTGGGTTACGTTCTAGCAGAGTGGTTTATATTTCAAAGACCCAGCGGACGGCTAGGAAGGATTGCTTTCTTAATTGGGCCTTCGTGATGGACGTCAAAGCAGAGGTTTTTACCATTGATCCAGTTCCGGTGTTGAGGGACTTTTCGGATGCGTTTCTTGTGGCCGGGCATGTCGCCGGGCAAGGTTGTGGATTTCGGTGTTGATTTGGTGCCTTGTATCGTATCGTATAGCATCGGCAAAGTTATTGAAGTGGAAGGAGCAACTTCAGGCCTCCTTGTTAATGAGTTCGTTGGCAGGCCAATGTGGATGCGTGTTCTAGCTTGAGTCGGCTTGGTTGGCCCCGAATTGTATTGTTGAGGGATAGGTTGATTCGATCGTTACTGAGCTTGTTAGTGATCTGGGGAGATCTATGAGTTGCTTTTTGTGTTGGGAGACGTTATGATTTGTTGGTTATGGGCACATATGGTGTGGTTTCATTGGGATTTCATAGTGGAAGTCGAGCCGGAAGAGTAATTGGGAGTTGCTCGGTGAATGACGTACCGGTTATGTTCTATCGGGTTTGCATGGTGTATGTTATTTGTTTCACCGTGGGTGTAATGATTTGCTTTGGTTCCAGACATCAAATTGTGCGTGGCTGTCGATTTTGATCATAGTGACTTGAGGTATTTCATGTGTAGCAGTGTTTGGATAGGATGGCACATTGTAGCGAGGCTACGTGGAGATATGACCTTTCGGGGTAGATTCATGTGTTCTATTTCTATGATGTGAGACAGGGTCTCAGCTTTGTGTTGTGATGGTACTGGTGAGCTTGAGGTACAGCTCTTTCATGTGAGTCATTTTCATGATTTGAGGATATTCAGACTGTTTCTTATTGGTGCGCGAATTATGTAAGTAGTGGCTTAGGCCTGTATTGATGTGTCATGTCACCAGAGAGGTGTGATGGATTCGAGGTGATCGTGGGGTAATTAATGAATACGATCGGATTTGATTTCAGCTTGTTGGAAGGATAATATCGAGGTTCGGTTCAAAAATTTGCTATGGTAACTGCTAGAGGAGAAATGGCCTCATGAATGGTTGATCCGATAAATGGTTATGGTTTATTGCGTGTTTCATTTATCGTTGGCAGTATATGAAAGTGTTGGAATGAGACTTTAGCTAATAAGAGGTTTTCTATCGGTATTTGGTTGTTGTGGGCAGCCGCTGTGAATGGAAGTTATCGCGGCATGTGTTTGAGTTATGTGGTATATCATACAATTGCACCCGAGGTTGCAGGCATGGGTTATTACAGCTGGTTCGGGACTATTCAGAGTGTAGGAGTGTGGTTTTGATCGTAATGATGGTTTCAGAAGTGAAAGTGTGATTCTATGGCTTATGGACTAGGATGGATTGTGAAATTTCAGCTATGTTGTGTTATCGAACCTATGTGAGATAGGGTGACGTGGGATCACCCTCGGGTATATGCACGGTAAGGTTATTCAGCGAGTGGTTGGCTTTTAGAACAACTCTGGGTACGTTCGAGGACGAACGTGTGTTTAAGTGGGGGAGGATGTAACGA
The DNA here is from genome assembly GCF_001879085.1 of Nicotiana attenuata. Lineage (NCBI taxonomy): Eukaryota > Viridiplantae > Streptophyta > Magnoliopsida > Solanales > Solanaceae > Nicotiana > Nicotiana attenuata. The sequence goes on from NW_017673641.1 coordinate 18,474, forward strand.
CCCGACCGGTCATTTTGAGCTTTTGCACTTTGATCGCCAGTTCTCGAGCATGACTTGCCCCGTGTAATGTATTATGACTGATGTAGACCGTTGGTTTTCGTTTTTCAGGAAAAATCGGAAAGAATTTGAAAGAAACAGTCTCAGTTGAAAGCTTTGAATTTGAAAGGTTTGACCAAGAGTTGACTTATTTGTATATGAGCTCGGATCAGAGATTTTATGATTTGGTTAGCTTCGTTAGGTGATTTGTGACTTGGGAGCGTGATCGGAATTGGTTTTGGAGGTCCGGTGTAGAATTAGACTTGAATTGGCGAAGTAGTATTTTGGCAAATTCCGATTGATAGGTGAGATTTTGATCCGAGGGTCGGAATGGAATTCCGAGAGTTGCTGTAGCTTCGTTATGTCATTAGTGATGAGTGTGAAAAGTTTCAGGTCATTCGGATGTGGTTTGGTTGGGTTTTTGATCGAAAGCGTATTTCGGAAGTTTTTAGAAAAACTTAGGCTTGAATTCGATGTAAATTGGTGGATTTGATGTTGTTTGAGGTGTTTTGATGATTGGAACAAGTTTGAATAAGGTATTAGGATGTGTTGGTGCCTTTGGTTGAGGTCCCGTGGGCCTCGGGTGAGTTTCGAGTGGTCAATCGGACCATTTTGGTTTTTGGAAAGTTGCAGATTTTGTTCCAGCAGTTGCAGGCATTTTTGGCCTTCGCGTTCGCGAAGGGTTGGGTTCTGGCAAGCTACGCGTTCGCGAGGGTCAAGGCCGTATTCGCGAAGGCTTGAGAAGGAATCTCAGCGCGTTCTCGAGTAGGTGTACTCGTCGTAGGCGCCACAAAAGGAGCCCACGAAAAGAATCGGTAGAACAACCAACAAGGAAGATGATGGTAAAAAGACCAATGAAAAAGAATCCAGTTAGGCGTTTGAAGAAAGCAAAAGTGGAGATGCACCATCCTCAAAAGACACGACATCCAGTGACCTTGGAGGAGTTCTTACCTAGTTGGTTCCGCACGAAGATTTCCCATGAGGGCATTGATGCCTCTTGTTGCCATGCTGACAAAGGAGAAGAAAAGAGTGATGACCTACCATTGGCACCAGCTTCGGAAAAGCCCATCGATTCCACTCCTCAAGAAGTTAATGCTTGTGAGGAAAAGGTCACGTTCACAAATGACGATCTTTTGCTAGGTGACACTCCTCATAACCGCCCATTGTACCTGGTTGGCTATATGCGCGATGAAAGGGTAAATCGTATTTTGGTTGATGGAGGAACCTCAGTGAACATTTTGCCAATCCACACTGTGAGAGAACTTAGTATTCCCATGAACGAACTCTCAGAAAGTCGTGTGATGATCCAAGGATTCAACCAAGGGGGGCAAAGAGCCATAGGTGCGATCAGGCTGGAAATCACCATTGAAGATATGCAATCAACTGCATGGCTACATGTGATCGATGTAAATACTTCATACAACGTCTTGCTTGGAAGGCCTTGGATACATGAGAACAAAGTGGTTCCATCTACCTACCATCAATGTTTGAAATACTATGAGGGTGAAGTCGAGAAGAAGATAGTTGCTGATGATGAGCCATTCACCGAGGCTGAGTCACACTTCGCCGATGCAAAGTTCTACTTGAAGAACCGCATTGTGAAGGAGCTAAAAGTTGATGGTGGCATGAAAAGCAAGAATGAAGAGCCCATAACTAAAAGAGCTGAGGTGACTATTGGTAAAGCCAAAGCTATTACTGAGGAGGTACACGCCAACGTGAATAAATCTCATAAAGGGGGTATTGCCTTTTATGGCAAGAAAGTAAGTCGTGCGCTCCAATATGCCCCTAAAAGGAATAAAGATGAAGGTGAATCATCTAATATCCAAGCTAACATACTAAAGGAGTTAACTCTTCTGGTCAAACGAATTGAAGAATCCACCCATGCACCCGGCAAGCTCCCAGGGGTTCTAGAGAGTGACTCTCCCCCAAGACCAGCAACATCCACTAAGGCTATCCCTGTCTCATCTGAAGAAATGATTCCAATCGATCAATTGAAGGAGTTCATTGAAGGAACCATTAAGACCAAATATGAAGTTGCTCCCAAATCTTCCCTTACATATGCAAAGCCGTACACTGCAAGGGTCGATATGTTGAAGATGCCTGCTGGCTATCAACCTCCAAAGTTCCAACAGTTTGATGGTAAAGGTAACCCAAAGCAACATGTTGCCCACTTCGTGGAGACGTGCAACAATGCTGGGACTTATGGAGACTACCTCATCAAGCAGTTTGTCCGCTCGCTAAAAGGAAATGCTTTTGACTGGTACACGGACCTCGAGGCTGGATCTATTGATAGCTGGGTTCAACTAGAGCAAGAGTTCCTCAATCGATTTTATAGTACGAGACGTACTGTGAGTATGATAGAACTTACAAATACTCGTCAACGAAAGGGGGAACCAGTTATCGACTTTATCAATCGGTGGAGGAATGCAAGCCTCAACTGCAAAGACAAGCTTAGTGAAGCTTCAGGCATAGAGATGTGCATCCAAGGCATACATTGGGGATTGCGCTACATCTTGCAAGGTATCAAGCCTAGCACATTTGAAGAACTTGCAACTCGTGCCCATGACATGGAATTGAGCATGGCCTCCGCTGGAAATGAAAGGATGCCCATCTATGAACCTCGCAAAGTGAATGACAAGCAAGAAGTCAGGAAGTGGGAAAAGTTCGTACCCAAGTCTGAAAGCAAAGAAGCTATGAATGTCAACACGTCACCTATGAAGTTCACGACGAAGGTGAGCAAGAAGCAAAGTATGAAATCCACTTCTTTTCACGATAAGCCAAGTGGAAAGTTGACTCAAAAAGAAATACAAGAGAAAGAGTATCCATTTCTAGATTCCGATGTGCCAGCTATTTTTGAAGAACTCCTTGAGTTAAATCTCATTGAGCTTCTAGAGATGAAGCGACCAAATGAAGCTGGGAAAACAAATGACCCAAACTACTGCAAATATCACCGACTTGTAAGCCACCCTCTGGAGAAGTGCTTTGTCTTCAAGGACAAAGTCATGGACTTGGCTCGCGAAAAGAAGATCGTGCTTGAAGATGAGAAAGCAAGCGCAAACCAAGTCTCTATCACCTTCGGCTCATTTAGTCCGGATGAATTATGCGGTGTTAAAGAAAGTAAAAATAAAGAATTACTGGAGAAAGACAAAGTTGAATACGATCAACCTGATGATGATGAAGGTTGGACGTTGGTGACTCGTCGTAGGCGCCACAAAAGGAGCCCACAAAAAGAATCAGTAGAACAACCAACAAGGAAGATGATGGTAAAAAGACCAATGAAAAAGAATCCAGTTAAGCGTCTGAAGAAAGCAAAAGTGGAGATGTACCACCCTCAAAAGCCATGACATACAGTTACTTTGGAGGACGTCTTGCCATCTTGGTTCCGCATGAAGATTTCCTGTGATCGTGTTGAGGCCTCTTGTTGCCATGCTGACAAAGGAGAAGAAAAGAGTGATGACCTACCGTTGGCACCATCTTCGGAAAAGCCCATCGAGTCTACTCCTCAAGAAGTTAATGCTTGTGAGGAAAAGGTCACGTTCACAAATGACAATCTTTTGCTAGGTGAAACTCCTCATAACCGCCCATTGTACCTGGTTGGCTATATGCGTGATGAAAGGGTAAATCGGATTTTGGTTGATAGAGGATCCTCAGTGAATATTTTGCCAATCCACACTGTGAAAGAACTTGGTATTCCTATGAACGAACTCTCAGAAAGTTGTGTGATGATCCAAGGATTCAACCAAGGGGGGCAAAGAGCCATAGGCGCGATCAGGCTGGGAATCACTATTGAAGATATGCAATCAAGCGCATGGCTGCATGTGATCGACGCGAAGACTTCATACAATGTTTTGCTTGGGAGGCCTTGGATACATGAGAATGAAGCAGTTCCATTTACCTACCATCAATATCTAAAATACTATGAGGGTGGAGTCGAGAAGACGGTAGTTGTTGATGATGAGCCATTCACCGAGGCTGAGTCACACTTTGCCGATGCAAAGTTCTACTTGAAGAACCGCATTGTGAAGGAGCTGAAAGTTGATGATGGCATGAAAAGCAAGAATAAAAAGCCCTCAACTAAAAGAGAAGAGGTGACTACTGGTGAAGCCAAAGCTGTTAGTAAGGAGGTACAACCCAACGTGAATAAATCTTACAGAGGGAATATTACGTCTTATGGCAAGAAAGTAATTTCGGCGCTCCAATATGTCCCTAAAAGGAAGAAAGATGAAGGTGAATCATTTAATCGCCAAGCTAACATGCTAAAGGAGTTTACTCTTCCGGTCAAACGAATTGAGGCAGTAAGGTCGTCCTCAATGCCGCTTGCAGGGTTTGTAGCTCAAAATCGTTTGCAGAATGTGGCACTCCCTACAAAGCGAACAGATGAAGGTTTTGATCCTAACGCTTACAAGCTATTTGCAAAAGCCGGATACAATCCCAATGAGCCGTCAAAGTTAGGGAAGCTCCCATCAGAATCTGCAACGAGGCAACCACGTGAAGATTTGGGATACAA
>NW_017673641.1:24372-89225 GCF_001879085.1 Nicotiana attenuata
CGAACTCAACATCTTGTTGTTGTTTCTGAAGTTGAGAAAGAAGAATGTCGACAACCCATTATCGACTACTTATGCTATGGGATACTTCCAGAAAATCCGAGGAGAAGGACTGAAATCCGTCGTCGCGCACCTCGCTTCCTTTACTACAAGGATACTCTATACAGAAGGTCGTTCGAGGGAGTACTCTTACGATGCCTAGGAGAAGAAGAAGCTCTCCAAGCTTTGCAAGAGGCACATTCTGGGGTATGTGGGTCACACCAGTCTGGACCAAAGCTCCACTTCCATATAAAAAGGATGGGATATCATTGGCCAACGATGGTAAAAGATTACTTGGACTACGCTCGAAGATGCAAGGCTTGTCAATTCCACGCGAATTTTATTCATCAACCTCCTGAAGTGTTGCACCCGACTGTTGCATCCTGGCCATTTGACGCTTGGGGATTGGATGTTGTTGGACCACTGCCAAAGTCCTCTGGTGGGCACCTGTACATCTTGGTTGCAACTGACTACTTCTCAAAATGGGCTGAACTATTGCTCTTAAGGAAGTAAAGAAGGAAAATGTTGCATCCGAGTAAACATTATTTATCGCTTTGGCATTCTTCGTTACATAATAACGGATAATGGAAAACCATTCGATAATAGGTTGATGAACAAGATTTGTGATCTCTTTGGCTTCAAGCAACGTAACTCTTCAATGTACAATGTTGCTGCCAATGGTCTAGCTGAGGCATTCAACCAGACTCTATGAAACTTGTTAAAGAAAGTCGTCTCCAAATCCAAACGAGATTGGAATGACCGTATGGAAGAAGCTCTATGGGCATATAGGACGACTCACCATACGCCAATACAGGCGACTCCTTATTCACTCGTTTATGGAGTCGAAGCCGTCCTGCCACTTGAGAGTCAAATACCTTCGTTACGACTGGCTATTCAAGAAGGGATTACTGATGAAGAAAATGCTCAACTTCAGTTAGCAGAGTTGGAAGCTCTTGATGAAAAGAGATTGGAAGCTCAACAGAGGCTTGAATGTTATCAAGATCGATTATCTCGCGCCTTCAATAAAAGAGTTCGCCCGAGATCCTTTCAAGTAGGAGATCAAGTTCTTGTCGTACGAAGACCCATAATTACTTCCCATAAACCTGTAGGGAAGTTCACTTCAAAATGGGATGGGCCATATGTCGTACAAGAAGCTTACTCAAATGGGCTTTACAAGCTGGTTGATGCAGATGGTATGAGGATCGGCCCTATCAATGGCAAGTTTTTGAAGAAGTATTATTCTTGAAGTTGCAACGCTCCTTGACGCACGAGCCTAAACTGCATGTTGCTACACTCCTGGCCCGCAAGAGTATAAACTGTGTACGGCCCAAAGAAAAAGTCCGCTAGGTGGAAAATCTCAAAAGAGGCGGCCTAGGCAAAAGTTAGGACGTAAAAAAAAAGAAAGAAAAAGGAAAAAATTCTACCCATTCTGAACTACGGTATGACTTGATCCTCTTCACCGAGGTACGTAGGCAGCTTAGAGTTTCATTCTAAGTTCAGTCGCATAAGTTCAAAAGATACATATTGCCCCAATTGTTGTCCGAGTGAAGTATGGAGGAATGCAAAATCAAGCTGAAACGCCATCCTCTTGTCGAACTTTGATCTCATTTGATTTAAAAGGGTCAACCCTCCATGGTAAATTGATATCTTCAATGGGCCGATTTTAGGAGGATGTCAAGTATTTGCATTGAGGCCAGGGATTCTCTATGTCTTCAGGTTTGCCAAAACTTCAAGTCTTTTTGGTCTCCAAGTCCGCCCTCTGCCTTAAAAAAGGGGGGGGGGGGGAAGAGAAGAGAGGCGTCAAAAGGAAACACAAGTATAAGGAAAAGATTGCTTGGCACAGCGTTTCAAATTCAGTGAGACTTGAACCCAAGATATTTGTGAGAATATGGATCTTAAATTTTGATTGATGGCAAGTAAGACATCTTCTGATCTCGAGGCTTCCATACCAAGATGCAAAAGTTTTGGTGAAGTCGCACAATCTGAAATCGTCAGCGTGTCAGAATTTTACGTCGAATTTGGAATATTATCTGAAACTATCCTTAAGGTATTAGATTTTGTATTCTGGATATGATTTAAATTTTGAAGTTTGGTTTCCGAAAAATCAAACGTTTTATAATTTCGACGTTCCTACACCGAGGTATGAATTTTTTTGTGAGACTGCGCAAATCTGGAATTGATAGTGTGGTGCAATATAAAGTTGATTTCAAAATATTATCTGGGACGATTCTGAAGCTGTTTGATTTAGAATTTTGGATATATTCTAGATCTTTAAGTCTAGCTTTCTTGAAATCAAACGGTTTGCAATTTTGATATTTCTACACCGAGATATGAATTTTTTGGTGAGACTGCGCAAATCTGAAATTTTCAACATGGTGAAATCTAAAGTTGGTTTCAAAATATTATCTGGCGCGATTCTGAAGGATTTTGATTCTGAGTATTGGATATATTTTAGATATTGAAGTCATCAAACTGTTCATTATTTGGACTCTCCCACGACAAGATATGAATCTTTTATTACAAGCACGTAAAGCTGAAAATTATGCGACTAAGATAAAAGTCGAACAATGTAAAGCAAAAGAGAAGCTGAAATATTTAAGCCCTCGAAGTCTCCAAGTTGAAGTCTTCAAGTGTATTCAAGTTGAAGTCCCCAAGTTGAAATCTTCAACCCCGTTGGTCTTCAAGTTGAAGTCTTCAAATCCGCTGAACTTCAAGTTGAAATATTTAGGCCCTTCAAGTCTCAAAGTTGAAGTCTTCAAGTCCGTCGGTCTTCAAGTTGAAGTCTTCAAATTCGCTGATCTTCAAGTTGAAATATTTAGGCCCTCCAAGTCTCAAAGTTGAAGTCTTCAAGTCCGTCGGTCTTCAAATTCGCCGATTTAGGCCCTCCAAGTCTCAAATTTGAAATCTTCAAGTTCGTCTATCTTCAAGTTTCAGTTTTCAAATTCGCCGGTCTTAAAGTTGAATTGTTTAAGCCCTCCGAATCTTCGAGTTGAAGTATGCAAAGTCCGCCAAATCTTCAAAGTTTTCCAACTGTTCAAGTCGATGTCGTCTTCGAGTTGAAGCTTTATAACTTTCCAATCTTAAGGTGGACATATAAGTCCCTTTGCACCTTAACTTGGCCTCTTCGCGGGTTTGTCCTTAAAAGGAACTATAACTTTACAATCTTAAGGTGGACATATGAGTCCCTTTGCACCTTAAGTTGGCCTCTTCGCGGGTTTGTCCTTAAAAGGAACTATAATTTTCCAATCTAAAGGTGGACATATGAGTCCCTTTGCACCTTAAGTTGGCCTCGCCGATAGTCGAGCCACATTGAGAGTAATCTCTCCGATAGTCGGGCCCTTTTGAGAGTAATCTCTCCAATAGTCGGGCCACATTGAGAGTAATCTCTCCGATAGTCGGGCCATTTTGAGAGTAATCTCTCCGATAGTCGAGGCACATTGAGAGTAATCTCTCCGATAGTCGGGGTACATTGAGAGTAATCTCTCCGATAGTCAGGCCACATTGAGAGTAATCTCTCCAATAGTCGGGCCATATTGAAAGTAATCTCTCCGATAGTCGAGGCACATTGAGAGTAATCTCTCCGATAGTCGGGGCACGTTGAGAGTAATCTCTCCGATAGTCAGGCCACATTGAGAGTAATCTCTCCGATAGTCGGGCCACATTGAGAGTAATCTCTCCGATAGTCGGGCCACATTGAGAATAATCTCTCTGATAGTCGGGGCACATTGAGAGTAATCTCTCCGATATTTGGGCAGGGATGAGTACCCATCCCCTCACGCCCTAAGACCGCCTTCTTCATGCGTGGATCATCTTGTTGAACAAGAACGTATCTTTCTCGCTTGACCTACAAAAAAAGAAAAGAAAAAAGACAACAAAACAAGAAAAGCACAAGAAAAGAAGAAGAAATTACCTTCGCGTTAATGCTTCTGAGTCCACAAAAAATAGACTCAAGTGGTTTACAAATACTGCAAATTGATGCTCAACAAACATGAGCATGGGGTTTATATAGATCTCCCATGAAGCTGATTGGGAAGTGAGATTTCGATGTGGGACATGGCTATAATTAGTTTTCTACAAGAACTTGACTAGTAAAGGCGGCAGCAGCAATTAGTTTCCAACATGGAAAAAAAATCGAGGACGCATGTTTATCTCCTGGAATCCTTATTAGAAACGAAGAAGACTACCTTGCAAATAATATAAGTTGCCAACGAATTCGTTTCGGACAGTAATTACGTGAATGTAATGAGATTACAACATATAGACTATAAACTTCAATCATTACAGTTTTGTTTTATTCTTGTTCAAATATGAATTATCATTAATACTTTTAAGGCAAACTGCAAGTTAGTTGTGGAAATTATTCCGTTCGAAGCTCTAGTTTGACACTCGTGTTTGGGACTTCACTGATACTTCAAGGCCTTGTCGTTAACAATCAAGTTTATGCTCCGACAATACTTGAAGTAGGGGGCATTTGAAGGCATATAAATTTTATTAGAATATTGAATATGTAAAATAATTTGGACTATATTTTAAATTCAAGATGTATTGGTCCAAATAAATATATGGGCTAATATAATGAACTAATTATATAAGTCCAATATATATGGATTAAATAAATAAGTCTTAATCCATTGGGCTAGCCAATTAGTTGGGCTAAAGTGATGAGCCCACTTCATTAAGCCCAAGATGACATCTTCCTAGAGGCCCAGTTTGGTGCCACGTGTCAAATGATGTGGCGCGCCAAGTCAAGCGGAAGAGCCAATAAGATCATGCCACATGTCAAAATGACAAGGCATGCCCAGTCACACTGAAAGGCCAATTAAATCGCGCCACGTGTGCAAGTGACATGTTCTGGTCAATCAAATGCGGCCATGTCACACTTCAATTTGATTGGTCGGAAAGAGTTTGTTCTTATCACAACTCCTCCCTTCCACAACTATAAATAGGGGTCTTCATAACTCAGAAAAGACACCAGAAGTTATAACAAGAAGCAAGAAAGAGCTCGTGGATCAAACGCTGCAAATTCCTCCACAAGTTTCAAGCTTCAAGCAATCAAGTTCAAGTTCAACAAATCAAGTCCAAGCTCAAGAACGAAGAACAAATCAAGTTCAATCTCAAGAACGAAGAACAAATCAAGTTCAAGATAAAGAACGAAGAACAAATCAAGGTTCAAGGAGTGCGAGTTCAAATCAAAGTTCGTGCCAGTTGGATTCAAGATCATCGTTCGTGGCGACAAACATATATTCAAGATCAAGCTCAAAGGCCCTTGAATTTATTTACAATTGGAAAGAAGAATTAGAGGATTCATAGAGATTGTAACACTCAAATATTCGAAATAAAATACTACGATCGTTGCGATATTTTTCAGTCTTGATTTTATTTTCTCGACGCAAATTTATTATCTACAAATACCCATTAACATAAAAGTTGTCACGACCCAAATTCCATTATAGGTCGTGATGACGCCCAATACCGTTGTTAGGCAAGCCAACACTGATCAACTAGTGAGTTCCCATTGATTCTATTAAACAATCCCAACATTTAACTTAATTTAAATTTAAAGCATTCGATAGATAACGGATTTTTTTAAAGCAACTGAAACAGAAACAACTAAAAGAAATCATAATTACAGGAATACAACCCCAAAAATCAAGTCTACTACTATGTGCCAAGATCTAGTGTCACAAGTGCGTGGGCAACTAGTAGAATATACAAAAGAAGACTACCCTACTGTCTGAAATAGTATAGACAGGTACAAGCAAAAGAGAAACTCCGGCATGCTGCTGAACGGCTAGAATGGGGCTAGCTCATCGTAAGTCTCAGTCCAACATCAAGTGTGCGCGCCTGGCGGATAACTAGATGCACCTGCCTCAGATCCTGTACAATTAAGTACAGAAGCGTAGTATGAGTACATAAACAATATGTACCCAGTAAGTATCCAGTCTAACTTCGAAGAAGTAGTGACGAGGAGTCGACTTGACACTTACTAGGGCCAACAATAATATAATTAAAGTGTTAGGCTAAGCATGGATATCATAGATAATACCAACAGTTAATAATAGGAAGTGACAAGTTCTTCTTTCATAAATATAATTTCAATTTCCGTCATATCATTTAACAATTTACATTTTAAGGCATTTAAAAAGCAGTACAAATCACAGAAAGTTCCAAATAATTATCATGCGCAAGTTTTGCAAGGTCATACGGCCCGATCCAACATAATATTAAAATGTGCACTACCGGAGGGTCGAACGACGTGAACCATAGATGCATCTATTCATCCCGCTCGCGAATCATTCATGCGACGCGGTCAAATATAAATTTAATCATTTAAATTAAATTCTTACTTAAATTCTTTTCTTTAAAAGAAAAAGGCAATTCAAATTGAAGTTTTAAATCCTTAGAAATTCTTAACTTAGTTCCATTTAATACAAATAACAAGTATCATCAAATAACGGTGTTCACAAAGCATGGTGTAAACCTAAACTATCCGGACATAACAGGAATAGTAGCTACGTACGGACTGTCCCCAACCCCCACAAATACTCATATTTTTAATTAATTTACCTATGGGGAAATTTTTCTCTTACAAGGTTAGAAAGGAGACTTACCTCGTCTGAAGCCTACTTTCCAATTCAAGAACGCGCCCAAATCTCCAAATTTGACGCCGAACGACTCGAAACTAGTCAAATATTACATAAACTAATCAATCTATGCTCAAAAGTTCACAATTCCCCCCTTTAAGTGATCACCCAACCTAAATTGCAAGATTCCTAAAATTCACCTCGAGCCCACATGCTCGGATTCCGGAAAATTTTAAAGGAAGTTGTTACCCATAACCTAAGGAACATAAATATATGATTTCTACTAAATTCCATAACAAATTTCGTGGTTAAATCTCATTTTTAGCAAAATCCTAGGTTTTCACCTAAACCCATAATTTTTCAATAATTTACATGTTATAATCTACCCATAAACTATGTATTTAACTCACATTGTGTAAAAATTACTTACCTCAAAGTGCTAAGTGAAATCCTCCCGTTTTTAAAAAGTTCACTGCCAGGTCTGCTTTCTTCACGATCGCGGAAGAGGCCTCGCGATCGTGAAGGCAAACGATCCAGGCCTAGGAAGCTTACTCAACGCGAATGCGACAGGAGCCTCGCGAACGTGGAGGCCCACATGGCCTACCCTACGCGAACGTGAGGGCTACTTCGCAAACGCGAAGAGTCAACAGCGGCCACTAGCTCAGCCTCCTCTACGCGAACGCGATCCAGGCCACGCGAACGCGAAGGCTAGAGGACCCATACATTCGCGAACACGACCCTCAGCACGCGAACGTGAAGGGCAAAATCTTCCCAGCCACAGCACTCCAAATCCTTCATCGCGAACGTGAGGGTGCGATCGCGATCGCGTTCGCGAAGAAGGAAACTAGAAACAGCAAATCTGGTGTGTTTCATCTCAATTCCGGGTGATCCGAAATGCACCCGAGCCCCTCGGGACCCCGTCCAACAACTCTAACAAGTCTATAAATATAATACGGACTTGATCGAACTCTCGAAATGCGTAAAACAACAACAAAAGAAAGAATCACACCTCAAAATCAAATTGAATCAAACTTTGAACTTCAAGTTTCTAAATCGCTCCGAACGCGTCGAATCATACTTAGACTATTCGGATTGACACTGAATTTTGCGTGCAAGTCTTAAATGACATTACAGAACTGTTTTCTGTCTCAAAATTTTGTTCGGACCTCGATATCATAAAAACCCGCTCCAAACCAAATTTAAAGAACTTCTAAAACCCTTCAAGAACTAATTTTTACTATTAGGCGTCAAAACGCTCCCGGGTTACCTAAACCCCGATCCGAGCATACGCCCAAGTCCGAAATTATCATACAAACCTGTTGGAACCTTCAAATCCCGATTCCGAGGTCAGTTACTCACAATATTGACCGAAGTCAAACTTTACCTTTTAAGCCAACCTTAAGGAGCCAAGTGTTCTGATTTCAACCCAAACTCTTGACAAGTAGGAACTACTAATACATATGTCTGCTCCCATATTTGTAAAAAAAGTTAGTGTTGTTATTTTTGTCGTACTTGTTGTTTATAGTATAATATTCTTAAATTTCATAAAGCCTTTAAATTCACATAATAAAACTATTTATTTATATTAGTAAGGGATAATTTGAATAAATAGGTACTTACAATATATTACACTTGATATAATAGTAAAAAATTGTATTTACTAATATGAAGATTTAAGTAGTTTAATTCAAAGTTCTAAAATATTTTTATTGTTAAAGAGTAGACAATCTTTCCTTCTTTCTTTATTTTCTACAAAAAAATTTGCGCTTTTTTATTTTTTCTGCAATTTCTAATACTATCCAAACTAAAATAAAATCATAAAATTTACTTAAATTTTTTTTAGGCCTCAAAATTTTGAGGGCCTAAATCAAGACTTTACTGATCTTCCTTTAAGTCATCCATCCATCATTGACATTCTCTATCAAATTTTATAGAGTCTCAACTAAGACAACCTGATAAAAAAAATATGAAAGGTAGTAAATGTGTCATTCAGTTACCAAATGTGAATGAAGCTGGTTGAGTCGCACGTTCATGGGGCAGTGATCTCAATGGATCAAGTGGCCTAAAACCAAAAAAAATATTAGAAGTCCCTTAAACTTCTTTCATAAGTTTTATATAATAATGAGACACAAAAAGCCTACAGGGCTTTGATCTAGTGGTGAGAGAGCAAAGTATGATGTGTAGATTAGGCACAAGTCATGGTATAAAGCTCTTCCCTATATAAAATTATGGTATTAATGAGCCCATTATTAATCGAGTTTGAATTTTGCGACACTTGCCTTAAGGATTTTTTTAGTTAAAAATGATGAGACACGAAAGAACTTACTTTATGATATATCGATAAATCAAATGTGACAAACAATAGCTAATTTATAGAATCTGATTTTAAATAGAAAGTAAAATAGTGAGAAACTTCAAAAAAGACTATACATATAGAAGAAAAATAAAATTAAAGAGAAAGCAAAATGCCAATGGAAATTAGAGTTGCCTGCCCCTCTCTCTCCCTCTCATTTATTGGTGTTGCACGTGGATGTTACATTCACAGTATAGACAATATAGATGATTTTCAGTGTTAGACCATATTGACGAATTACTGCATTGCTATGCTTTCTTACATATGTTCTTGGAACTCATTTAAGATCACATACTGAATGTCAATGCTAAACTTCTTTGTGCTAATTGTTTGACTCAAAAGATATTGGAACCTTTTTGAACAAATCAATTAAAGAAAATGAAGGGGTAAATCTTAGCTAAGTATAATAATCTCTAGAACAAAAGGTATATAAGATGAACACAGTGGATAATATTTCTTGATCTTGTGAAGATGAATGATCGAACATTAAAGATACCAATCGTTTATGTAGACAAGTATTACAATCAATGTTCTTAGCTGGAAAAGCAGAAAAAGAGAGAGCCTTACAAGGTTTTTTTTCCACTATATATAAGGGATAAACCCCTTCTAAGTCTTAAAAGACAAATCATAGGGAATATTCGAAAGACTATTCCTAATGCCCCTATTGGACCTACACTACTGTAAAAGTCGTGCAGTCTCTGTTTGCTTGTCTGTCGTCCTCCACAGGACGTCAGGCTACGAGGATCTCGTTGTTTGTCGTATTCATCAGCGGTCGTGGTCGTCCAAATTTGGACCCATACAGTTAGTCTCTCCGCTTATCGAGGTTGCAACTTGGTGCGTCCTTGATAAGCGGACACCACTCACTCTCGTGGAGAAATTTGGTCTTACGAAGCGTTACGGCTTGGACAACAAAGGGAGGTCATCATGCTCAACAAGACACCGGATAGTGTATCTTATCGGGAAATGATGTCATCTCCACGTGCGTCATCATTATGCGTGATTTCGAGACAGGGGTTGAGGGCTTGTTGCTTCGATTTCGGTGCCACTCTGCAGCCTTCCGCTTCGATTTTGGTGCCACCCAATCCTATAAATAGGTGGAGGGTTTGTTTTATCATAAACTCTTGGCCATTTCATTTCTAGTTACCCTTTCTCATCCCTCCCGCGTCTGTACCAACAACTTTTTGCTTCCTCTTCTCCCATTCTTCGTTCACAACTTTCTCTGCTATTTTAACACCTTTTCCATCGAAGAGATACCTAGAACACATCGATCTCGTGAGGGGGTTTTTGATGCCGCCCCGTTGTCCGTGGCACTCCCCTCTGGCGGTGAGGACATGACGGTGGAAGAGGGGGACAGTTTTCCCACCGTGGAGAAGTTGCTGTCGAGACACCCCATGTCTCGAAGCGACTTTCCCAAGGATCCTCCTCCTAATCCTACCCCCGTGCTCTCTGAAACGGAGCAAGTTCATATTGATGCTCTTCGTACAAAGTATAGCATCCCCGCTCATGTTGATATGGTTCCAGCGGGAAGGGACTTCGTGGAAGTCCATAGGCTTGGGTATTGCACTTTTTATGAGTACCCCTTCGTAATCGGTCATTCTTTCCTCCTTCTTCCATTAGCGGAAGAGTTCTGTAGATTCTATCAAGTTTTCCCGGCGCAACTTTCCCTATACACGCTTAAAATACTTCTGCTGTTGACAAAGTATGGGGAGTTAGCGGGGTGCGAGGTTACCATTCACCACCTCTTGCACTTGTTCTCACCCAGCTTTCATAGGGGCACTATGGTGCATTTGAGGCACCGTGGGACAAAAGGGTTGGTGGTTAGGACCGACGACCGAGCAAGTCACAAGTTTTGGCATAAGTACTTCTTTGTCAAAATCGAACACATTGTGTCTGACCCTGCTAGGTTTCCGGAGCGGTGGAACGAGAATCGTAAGTGTCGCCACTTGCTTTACTCTTTCTTTTCCTCTTCATTCATTATAGGGCTTGTTTGCATCTCGTTTGCAGCTATGTGGCGTCTACCCCGCCCTATTGCAGGTATAAAGGATTGGGTATCCCGTCTGTTGCCCCATGCAGCGGAGACCCGAGATTGGCCCGCCTTCGTGAAACGTTATGGGCCGAGAGTTTCATTTGGTAAATGTCTTCCCCTATATCACTTTGTTGGTTATATACCGTTGTCTATTGATACGACTCTTCGTGATGACAGGTCGAGGAGCTTCTAGGCGAAGAGCCCCAGTCCCCGCATTGCGATAGGCTGTCGCTACTGCAGGAATGCAGTTACTTTGAATAAATCCGTCCGAGGGGGTCGTACTCAGCAGATACAAATGGAAGGTCCTTCTCGGGATATGGTTGTGAGGGAAGAGGCCTCTTCTGTACCGTCCCCTCATCTCTTAGACGAATCCTCTAACGGGGACGAGTTGTTACTGAGAAAAAGGAGGAGAGTGGAGCTTGGGAAGGATGCGGCCGTGGACACCAGTAGAAGTAGGGTGGGTGCGTCGCAGACGGCACCTGTGTCCACATTTATGGCCGACGCCATCTTGGCGGGGAGGTCTTCCCAAATGGAATGGGTTTACTCAGGAGGCGGCTCTGCTGAGGGTGGCGCGTCATCTAACGTTGGAGGGGGCTTGCGCGTCGAGGGCGAAGGCTTGGGTTCAAATGTCGACCCGGAGGAGGTTCGTGAGTTTTTAGAATGCCATACTCATGTGGAGGTCAGAGTGGAGGGTTCTGATCGGCATATAGTTGTCCCAAGGGACTACAACTTATTGTCGAACTGTGGTCAAGTGGCATCTGCTTTAGCCCCTTTATGTGTTGCCCCCGAAAGCGAGGCGCTTGGAGCGATGAGAGACATGGAGTTGTCTCGGAACGTCGCCAGCATGGCCTTGCGGGTAGATATCTTTCTTTTCCTTTTTATCGTTGGGTTTGCGTTGTTATTGTCGACTTGTCTTTTTATTTTAACTTCTTTCTTGTTGTGCCAGAACCTTATCATGGAGACCGAGCGCGAGCACCGGGAAAGGAAGAGGACAACCATCTACGGGAAGATGTCTTCCAAATATCAAGAATATCGCACTAAGCACCGTGCGATGGCCGACATCTATAATCAGGACCCTTATTTCCAACTGTTCCGCGAGGGGCTTAAACAGAGGGAGGATCAACTAGCGCGCAAGGTCGAGGAGCTGAGGGAGCGAGACGAGGACCTTATGAAGGCCGTCGCCTGCAACAATGAACTTGAGGCATCCCTTAAGGTGAAGGAAGATGAGCTCGAGTTAAGTAGAGGGGTGATGGCCGAGAATACCGACTTGCAAGCAAAGGTGGCTAGTTTGACTGTTGAATTGGGTACGAAGGCGGCAGAGATTGATGGGCTTAAGGGTGAGTAGGGTATCGGTGCCGATAAGCTGGCGACTGCTATTTCTGAAGCGGCGGTCTTGGAAAATACCCTCTGTGTCTGTAGGTCGGAGCTGACCAAGGAGAAGGAGGCATCCGCGCTTAAGGTAGCGGGGCTTGAGGGGCGTGTTAAGGAGTTGGAGGCGGAGTTATCCGCGTTGATCGGACAAGTGGCGTCATTGAGAACAGAGGACGCGCGTCGACCCTCGCAACCTTCTACGTCTCGTGCCTCGTCCGATCCCATCGTGCCCCATCGTTTATATGAGTTGTGGGTTCATGCCGAGGCCCAGCTAGATGTGTACAGGGCTCTTCACGCCGACGGGAGGGCATCCGAAGTTGAACTTCAGGATATGCGTGCCAAAGCTCGGGCAGCTTGCGAGGCATGCAGATATGACCCGCTTACGCCTGACGGAGATGATATCAACTCTGATGATGCGAACCGTCTTTCCTTTGACTCTTGGTACGAAGATGTGTATGGCACTATGGACGATGTGTAATTTTTGGTTTGTACTTACTTTTGCTTCAGGATTTTTGTAAGGGCGTCTTTGAGCCTATTGTAAAGATAGGTGCTGATAATATTTTGTTGTAATGAAAAAATTGTTTTGTCGATTCTGTGGCAATATTAGTTATATTTTTGTCAATTTGGGTGATGTCGGACCCTTTCCTTTGGTGACGGCCTTAGCCTTTGGGATGTTACCTTCGAGCCGATATCGAGGTAATATACGTCGTAGTTCGAGCGAAGTCGAACTCATATTTTGTCGATGGCCTTGGCCATTGGGATGTTACTTTCGAGCTGGCATAGAAGTAGTATCTCGTCGTAGTTCGAATGAGATCGAACTTATATTTTTGTCGATGCCTTGGCCATTGGGATGTTACTTTCGAGCTGATATCGAGGTAATATCCCGTCATAGTTTGAGTGAAGTTGAACTCATATTTTTGTCGATGGCCTTGGCCATTGGGATGTTACTTTCGAGCTGACACCGAAGTAATATCCCATCGTAGTTCGAATGAAGTCGAACTTGTATTTTTGTCGATGGCCTTGGCCATTGGGATGTTACCTTCGAGCTGACGTCGAAGTAGTATCCCGTCGTAGTTCGAATGAAGTCGAACTTGTATTTTTGTCGATGGCCTTGGCCATTGGGATGTTACTTTCTAGCTGACGCCGAAGTAATATCCTGTCGTAGTTCGAATGAAGTCAAACTTGTATTTTTGTCGTTGGCCTTGGCCATTGGTATGTTACCTTTGAGCTGACGTCGAAGTAGTATCCCGTTATAGTTTGAATGAAGTCGAACTCATATTTTTTGTCGATGGCCTTGGCCATTGGGATGTTAACTTCGGGCTGACATCGATTCCCGTCGTAGTTCGAATGAAGTCGAACTTGTATTTTTGTCGATGGCCTTGGCCATTGGGATGTTACCTTCGAGCTGACGTCGAAGTATTATCCCGTCGTAGTTCGAATGAAGCCGAACTCATATTTTTGTCGATAGCCTTGGCCATTGGGATGTTACCTTCGAGCTGACGTCGAAGTAGTACCCGTCGTAGTTCGAATGAACCCGAACTCATATTTATGTCGACGGCCTTGGCCATTGGGATGTTACCTTCGAGTTGACGTCGAAGTAGTATCCCGTCATAGTTCGAATGAAGCCGAACTCATATTTTTGTCGATGGCCTTGGCCATTGGGATGTTACCTTTGAGCTGACGTCAAAGTAGTATCCCGTCGTAGTTAGAATGAAGTCGAACTTGTATCTTTGTCGATGGCCTTGGCCATTGGGATGTTACCTTTGAGCTGACGTCGAAGTAGTATCCCGTCGTAGTTCGAATGAAGTCGAACTTGTATCTTTGTCGATGGCCTTGGCCATTGGGATTTTCATTCATACATTGGAGATTTGATTATATTCTTGTAGGAAATACATGTTGACTTTGTATATACATCGGAGATTTGGATATCTATACCTAGTCCTTTCATTACTCGGCCTGGAGATCACATTGACGGGCAGGGTAATGAACAATACTTCAGACCTCAAGACGCTCCCCTTGCCGCCTCATTAAAACCTCACCGAGAAAACCCGATTGGGACAAAATCCGGATGAGGGAAAAAGTGTACGACTTAGGTGGCGCCTCTTTTAAGAAGTGGAAGTACTTGAGATGGGCGACATTCCAATTGTTTTGGAGTAGTTTCCCTTCCATTGTCTCTAACTGGAATGCTTCTTTGTTTGCTGCTGCCGTGATTTTGTATGGCCCGTCCCAGTTTGTTCTCAGTTTTCCCTCATTAGGGTCTTTCGCTGCTTGTGTTTTAGCTTTGAGGATGTAGTCTCGGACCTTGAGCAGTCGTACTTTGGCCTTCTTGTTATAGTACCTTTCTGCTTGTTGCTTTTGGGCTACCATTCTTACGTGGGCCATATCTCTTTGTTCTTCAACTTCATCCAGATCTTGTAGCCTACTTTCGTCGTTGCTTGGTCCGCTTTCGTTGGAGTATCTCAGGCTAGGTTCTCCGACTTCGACGTGTATAACCGTGTCAGTCCCGTAGACTAGTGAATATGGTATTTCGCCTGTGCTAGTTTTTGGCGTGGTGCCGTATGCCCATAGTACTTCGGGCAGCAGCTCAGGCCATAGCCCTTTGGCGTCCTCGAGCTTCTTTTTCAATATATTCAGTATCATTTTATTGGAGGATTCGGCTTGGCCGTTGCCAGTGGGATGGTATGGTGTGGAGGAGTATTCGCTTGTTGTGCCATTTTTCAAAAAACTTGGTCGTTTTCTTTCCGACGAACTGAGGTCCATTGTCACAACTAATTTCTTTGGGAATGCCGAAGCGGCATATTATATTTTTCCATATGAACACAATAACTTCTTGCTCACGTATTTGAGTGTATGCACCTGCTTCCACCTATTTAGAAAAATAGTCAGTTAAAACCAAAAGGAAGCGTACCTTACCTCGTCATGCTGGGAGCGGTCCGACAATATCCATCCCCTACTTTATGAATGGCCATGGCGAAGTGACGCAATGCAGGAGTTCTCCTGCTTGGTGTATCATAGGGGCGTATTTTTGACACTGTTCACACTTCCTAACGTAATCTACGGCTTCTTTTTTCATGGTGGTCCAGTAGTATCTGATGCGGATGAGGCATCGGACGAGGGCACGGTTTCCCGTATGGTCGTCACAGTGCCCTTCGTGTACTTCTTCTAGTACTCGCCTTATGTGATTTGGCCCAAGACACTTGGCTAGGGGGCCGCCGAACGTGCTTTTGTAAAGATCATAGTGTACGAGGCTGTATCTGGCCGCCTGTATTCGAAGCTTTTTGGCTTCTTTCTTATCTTGTGGGAGCGTTCCATCCTGCAAATATGTTACGATACGGTTGCGCCAGTCCCAAGTTAAGTTTACAAAATGTACCTCGACCTGGTCTATTGAGGAATGGAGAAGAGTGACCACATTTTCCTTGTTGATGTTTCTGGTCGCTGCTGCTAGCTTAGTGAGACCGTCCGCTTCGATATTCTGCGCCTTGGTATCTGGTCGAGGCGGCATTCATCGAATTCTGGCAATAGTTTGTGAATTTCTGACTGGTACTTTTGTAGTCTCTGTTCTTTGATTTGGAAAGTCCCAGCGACCTGGTTCACCACGAGTTGAGAGTGGCAATGGAGGACGAGTCGTCGAGCGCCATATTTGAGGGCCAATTTCAATCTTGCAATCACAGCTTCATACTCGGCCTCGTTGTTAGTCATCTCAGGGCATCGTATGGACTGGCGAATTACTTCGCCCATAGGGACCTCGAGGACGAGTCCTAGTCCCGATCCTGATGCATTAGATGCGCTGTCGGTGTAGAGGACCTAGCGGTCGGAATGTGCGGAAGCGCGGAGCGCCTCCTGCTCTACTTCAGGCAATACTTATGCGCTGAAATCGGCGACGAAGTCGGCGAGCACCTACGACTTTATAGCAGTTCGCGGTTGGTATGTTATATCGTGCTCGCTTAATTCTATGGCCCATTTGGCCATCCTACTCGATAGTTCGGGTTTGTGTAGGATGCCCCTGAGGGGGAAGGTTGTCACCACCTTTATGAGGTGACATTGAAAATATGGTCTAAGATTTGGTAATCTACAACTAATGCCAGAGCTAGTTTCTTAAGGTGGGGGTACCTTGTTTCAGCATTAATTAAGGTTTTGCTGATATAATAAATTGGAGATTGCGTACCTTTGTTTTTGCCAACCAAAACTGCACTTACCGCGACTTCAGAGACTGCTAGGTATACCAGGAGGCATTCGCCCGGGTCTGCCTTGACGAGTAGTGGCGGCGAGGACATGTATGCTTTCAGTTTTCTCAAGGCATCGACGCATTCTGAATTCCACTGTAGCCCATGGTCCTTCCTTAATAAATTGAAAAATTTGTGGAATCTGTCTGATGATCGTGAGATGAACCTCGACAGGGCGGCTATTTGTCCTGTAAATTTCTGCACCTGCTTCTTGCTGGTTAATGTCTCCGATATTCCTTCGATGGCCCTAATCTGATCCAGGTTGACTTCGATACCCCTTTGCGACACCAAAAAACGAAGGAACTTTACTGAGGTTACAACAGAGGCGTATTTTTTGGGATTCAGTTTCATTCCGTAACGCCTCAATATTTCGAAGGATTCCTTCAGATGACCAATGTTGTCGCGCCCCCTTTTTCCCTCTTTGCATCGGAAGACAACTCATTCCTTTTGGGAATTGGGTTTTGCATTTGAAGAGTTGCCACCTAATGATTTAGGGTGCATTAGGACACCTATAAGGTTCACTTCTGAGTTTGTTTGATAACCAAAGATAGGGTAAGGGCTTGAAATTATCCTAAGGGGAAGGTGTTAGGCACCCCTCAGGATCCACTAGTGTGGTTCCCGTCCAGATAGTTCTTTTGTGAATTTGTGCAATTTAGCAAATAGACAAGTATAGGCTCAAATAACAGGGGATTTAAGTTTAAACACATAAGAGTTTGAAAGAGCAATTATTAAAAGGCGGATTTTGAAAAGAAGTTACAATTCTATAAATATTTAAAGGAAAAGAAAGAGGAGGGGGAGGTCCTAGGTTTATTTGTAATATGGATCACATCAATGCAATACCCGGTAATCACTCCTCAAAAGAGGGGCTACACGTGGTATTAGCGCACCGGTCATCATATCCATATCTACCCTTCCTACCCCATTAAGGTGATTAAAGCGCGGATTGGTCTCGACCGCTATTGCATGCTATTACCCCTCCCATTCCTATCAGTCCCGGAGGAACTTAGGACTATTATTCCTAAAGGGGAGGGATATTAGGCTGACTTTTAGGTTCCAAAAGGTGAAAAAGCTAAGGCGACATACAAAAACACATAGGACTGCACATTAAGGGGAAACATATAAACAACTAAAAGGCTCATGTACACCTCCTCAAACAAAGCACGTAAATAGCATGACTTAAACACAGTTAGGGGCAGAATTTTAAGTACTAAGGCAGGGGAGTTTAAGTTTTTGAAGCAGACTAATTTATTGCATAACTCAGATAAGAATGATACCCACAAGAAATCAGGGTTTTAAACATGCTAACTCAGATAGAAGAACAACATGAGCAAAACATAGCAAGACCAGAAACACGCTAAATCAGAGAAGAGATTCTTGAAATAACTTAAGAGAAAAACCCTAATCGGAAAGGATAAAGAGTCGTTTTGAAAGCAAAGTTAAAGAACTTTCGAGAAAAATGCTTAAAAGTTCATGGTAAGTACAGATCTAAGGTAGATCTGAAAGAAATCGAAAGATCTTAGAGATTAGGGTTTCAGAAAACCCAAAAGAAATGAGAAAGGTCTCGAAAGATAACGATCTAACCAGAAAAGGTCAAGGACCCGCCTTGAAAGGCCATGAATGGCCAGGAAAGGTCGTGGATGGTCGGAGAAAGACCATGAACACCGATCGAGCAAGGACTGGACCAAACTCCTTCGAACTCTGGTCGTGAAACCATAGAACCAAACACATAGAAGCCATGGAAGGCTGGTACAGGTCTCAAATGACCCCGGAAGGCCATGGGTTTGGTAGGTATTAGGGTGGATTAAGGTGGCGCGACTAGGGTTTGGGTGGTGTTGCAGAGAGAGTTTGAGAGTAAGGGATTCTAAGGCGGCGTATTGTATCAAATGATAGGGTTTTGGGGTCGTTTGGGATTAATTAAGGTAAGGGTGAATAGTGGCAGTTGATCTGAATGATCAACGATCCGAATTAAAGAGGGTAGGTAGAGGTCCGGGTCTGGGTCGGTTCAATTTGCAATTGGGTCGGGGTTTAATTGGGATTGGGCCGGGGAAGTTGGGTTTATTTAGTTCAGATTTTAGGTTATAATCGAAATGAAATTGGGCTATTATTTAAATAGCCAATCTTCCCTATTTAATTTATAAAAGTAATAAATCAATTTCTTGAAATAAATTGAAAACACTAAGATGATTTATGACATATAATTATCAATTTAAAAATACTGGGGTTAATTTTTGTAAATGTAAACGTAACTAAATCCTAAAAGAGGCTAATATTGCAATTATGCAATTTAGCTTTTAAAAATACTAAATGGATTTGCAAAAATATGCAAAAAATAATCTTGGCTATATTTTAGTATAAATATAAAAGTTCAACAAGTGAATCACCAAAAGCGATAATTATAGAAATTATTACTGGGTTTTTGTGGATAAAATAGGGGAATAAATTAATTTAAAACCTTTAAAATTAAGGAAAAATAATAAAATATTTGAGCACACTTATATATGTATTTATATGCTATTTTGAAAGTATTTTGCATATTGAAAAATATATAGGGACAAATTGTGTATCAACAGCTGCCCCTCTTTACCCGGGAAGGATGAAAGAGTTCTCGGGTAAAGATATGATGGCCAATTTTGACCGAGCGAAATGGTTTGAAGAGGTTTAGTCCGCACCCTAGCTTTTGAGTTGCCTACATATCCATGCTTTTGCAGGAATCAGGACGCATGTAGTTCAAGATCTGTTGGCGGAGTATGACGACGGGTACTTTCCAAGAACGGGCGCAATGTTTCGGTCAGGGTGAGTGAATGGCTTATGGGAATGGTTGGGCTGCGGGCACTGGAGCGGAAACGCTCCTGCCGGGGTGGCTGTAGCTTGCCGGTTTACCTGCAAATAAGTAATACAAAGCATATATTGTGCGTAAATTTAGACATGATGCAAATTCTCGTTGGACCATGAATGCTGTCTTTGAACGGTTATGATGCTGTCTTTAGACCATGATGTCCTGGGCCATGAAGCGTATAATAAAGGATTAGCAGGACATGAGATGATGTTCTCGGGCTATGAGGATGGTGCCTCCGAACCATGACGCCTTTGAATAATGATATGCAAAAGATTGAAAGGGGTCCTCAGGCCATGACATGGTGTTCTCGAGCTATGAAGATGGTGCCTCCGAACGATGACGCCTTTGGATAAGCAGGCGATATTTCAGCCCATGAAGGATGCAGTAGCATGTGGCGATCTTTCAGCCGTGCAATGTGGCGATCTTTCAGCCGTGCAATGGGCGATATTTCAGCCGTGCAATGTGGCGATCTTTCAGCCGTGCAATGTGGCGATCTTTTAGCCGTGCAATGTGGCGATCTTTCAGCTGTACAATGTGGCGATCTTTCAGCCGTGCAATGTGGATGGAGACAGCATTTAGTCTCGGAAGGCAGAATAGTAGCCTTATGCAATGCAGATGCAGATAGAGGTAGAGCTTAACCTCGGAAGGCAGAATGGTAGCCTTATGCAGATTGGAAGGCAGAATGGTAGCCTTATGCAAGTTGGAAGGCAGAATGTTAGCCTTATGCAAATTAGAAGGCAGAATGGTAGCCTTATGCAAGTTGGAAGGCAGAATGATAGCCTTATGCAAGTTGGAAGGCAGAATGGTAGCCTTATGCAAGTTGGAAGGCAGAATGTTAGCCTTATGCAATGGAGATGCAGATAGAGGTAGAGCTTAACCTCAGAAGGCAGAATGGTAGCCTTATGCAAGAGATAAAATAGCCAATGACAGTAGAGTTTCTTAGTTGATAGCAGATTGCGGCGTGGTGATTACTGGGAGCATTGTGACATACGGAACATTACAGGTGCGTGCTGATAGTAAAGGTTGGTAAGTGCGATAGTTTGGAGAATCGTATTCTTGAACAATGTTTGCTCTGTGGGCGTACGGTGTGTTCAATGATTTCGTAATCCTGGTGCCTACATCTAAAGAAAAATCGTGAGTTTTGTAAAGGGGACGGTTAGTTCGTATCCCCACTGGCTTTGCTTGACTTGTTCGGCTTTGACCTGGCAATATTGTCTGTGTCACTGGGGTAGCTTTGCTAAACAAAGCAATTTCAATAAACACGTATAATTTTGTGAAAAGTATGACAAAAATGTATGATTAAAAGAAAAATAGCTTTTAGATGAACCGACGACTATGACGTGGTTTGAGACATTGCAACCTCTCTCGCTACGGAATTTTGAGGGTCCTCCTCAAAATTCTGCCCAGTTTGATGGGTTGATGCTTCTGACTGCTGCTCGTGCGACGATCGGCTGAAATTACTTCAGAATTTTGAGGGTCCTCCTCAAAATTCTGCCCCTGTTTCCAACTTCGGGGGGAAATGAAAATTTTATTGAATTGTGACCAATCCCATAGGGCTCTCTACGTATCCCCTCTTAAACGGGAATCATGTCAGGCGTAGTTCAATTTATATCATATAAGGAAAACATAAAGATTACACATAGTAACGCTTGACTGCATCTGAATTAATCGGCTTTGGCCAGACTTCTCCTTCCATTTTTGCAAGTATGAGGGCCCTCCTGTCAGAACTCGGTGAACCATGTATGGACCCTGCCAGTTGGGAGCGAACTTCCCTTTGGCTTCGTCCTGATGCGGAAAAATTGTCTTTAATACCAGCTGCCCTGGTGTGAATTGTCTCGGCTTGACTCTCTTGTTGAAGGCTCTGGACATTCTGTTCTGATAAAGTTGACCATGGCAAACTGCGTTCATTCTCTTTCCATCTATAAGAGCTAGCTGCTCGTAACGACTCTTCACCCATTCTGCATTGTTGAGCTCAGCTTCACGTATGATCCTCAAGGAAGGAATTTCTACTTCGGCGGGAATGACGGCTTCTGTACCATAAATCAGCATATAGGGGGTTGCCCCAATTGATGTGCGAACTGTGGTGTGATACCCTAATAGAGCAAACGATAACTTCTTGTGCCACTGTTTATGCTTCTCTATCATTTTCCTCAATATCTTCTTGATATTCTTATTGGCGGCTTCTACGGCTCCATTCGTTTGAGTCCTGTAGACTATGGAATTCTTGTGTTTGATCTTGAAGGTTTCACACGTAGCTTTCATCAAGTCGTTGTTGAGGTTGGAGCCATTATCAGTAATGATTGACTATGGAATCCCGAATCGACAAACAATGCGGTCGCGGACAAAGTCTGCCACGACCTTCTTAGTCACTGCTCTGTAAGATGCTGCTTCGACCCATTTGGTGAAATAGTCGATTGCTACTAGAATAAACCTGTGCCCGTTGGAAGCGGCAGACTCGATTGGTCCAATAACATCCATTCCCCAAGCGGCGAACGGCCACGGTGAGCTTGTTGCATTAAGCTCATTTAGAGGCAACTTTATCATATCTGCATGTATTTGACAGCGGTGGCATTTCCAGACATACTGGATGCAGTCTGTTTCCATAGTCACTCAAAAGTAACCAGCCCGGAGTACCTTCTTTTCTAAGACAAAACTATTCATATGTGGACCGCAGGTCCCAGCATGAATTTCCTCTAGTAGCTTGGATGTTTTCTTTGCGTCGACACACCTTAGTAATCCCAAATCAGCATTCCTCCGCTGTGAAAGAAGTTGTTGGACAATCTCTGAAGTGTGCGTTTCTGAGTAGGGTTTGCAAGCTCTAGGTATTCTCCTTTTGCCATATATTCCTTGATATCATGAAACCAAGGCTTTCCGTCTGCTTCTTCTTCAACCTGGGCACAATATGCTGGCTGATCGTGGATCTTTACGGGAATAGGATCAATGTAATTCTTGTCTGGATGTTGTATCATAGATGATAGGGTGGCTAATGCATCGGCAAACTCATTCTGGACCCTGGGAACGTGTTGGAATTCTGTCCTCGTGAACCTCTTTCTTAATTCCTGTACATGATGCAAATACGGGAGTATCTTGGAGTTCTTGGTTGCCCATTCTTCACGCACCTGGTGTATGAGTAGGTCTGAATCCCCAATCACTAGCCACTCTTGAATGTTCATGTCAATGGCCATCTTGAGCCCCAAGATGCAGGCTTCGTACTCGGCCATATTGTTGGTGCAGGGGAACCTGAGTTTGGCAGACACCGGATAATGCTGACCGGTTTCTGATACTAAGACTGCTCCTATGCCAACTCCTTTGAAGTTTGCTGCTCTATCGAAGAACATTCTCCAACCGTCATAGGATTCTGCAATGTCTTCTCCTATGAATGATACCTCTTCATCAGGAAAATATGTTTTCAAAGGTTCATATTCTCCATCCACGGGGTTTTCAGCAAGGTGGTCTGCCAATGCTTGTCCTTTGACCACCTTCTGAGTTAAACGTAAACAATGTCAAATTCACTCAACAGGATTTGCCACTTGGCTAGCTTTCCAGTGGGCATGGGCTTGTGAAATATGTATTTTAAAGGATCCATCCTTGATATGAGGTACGTAGTATAGGCACAGAAGTAATGTCTCAGTTTCTGAACTACCCAAGTCAAAGCACAACAGGTGCATTCCAAAAGAGAATACCGGGCCTCGTACGGAGTGAACTTCTTGCTGAGATAATAAATGGCTTGTTCCTTTCTCCCCGTTTCATCGTGCTGCCCCAGAACGCAACCGAAAGCTCCATCCAATACTGCGATGTAGAGTAACAGGGGTCTACCTGGCTCGGGCGGGACCAAGACTGGTGGTGTTGACAGGTATTCCTTAATTTTGTCGAAGGACTTTTGGCAGTCATCGGTCCATTTGGTAGCGGCGTCCTTCTTCAACATCTTAAAAATTGGCTCACAGATAACTGTAGACTGTGCTATGAACTGGCTGATATAGTTAAGTCTTCCCAAGAAACTCATCACATCCTTCTTGTTCTTTGGCGGTGGTAGTTTTTGAATGGCTTTGACCTTTGATGGATCCAGTTCTATTCCTCGGCGACTCACAATAAACCCCAGCAATTTTCCAGCGGGTACTCCAAATGCGCACTTCGCGGGATTCAGTTTTAGGTTGTACCTTCGCAATCTATTGAAGAACTTCCTTAAATCTTCCATGTGATCTGTGGCCTTCTTGGACTTGATTATAACATCATCCACATATACTTCAATTTCCTTGTGTATCATATCGTGAAAAATGGTAGTCATGGCCCTCATGTAGGTGGCCCCTGCATTCTTCAGGCCGAACGACATCATTTTGTAACAATACATTCCCCAAGGCGTAATGAAAGCCGTTTTCTCAACATTTTCCTCATCCATCCAGATCTGATGATAACCAGCGAAGCAATCTACAAATGATTACAACTCATGCTTGGCGCAATTGTGGATCAGGATGTGTATGTTCGGCAAAGGGAAGTCGTCTTTCGGACTGGCCCGGTTGAGATCCCGGTAGTCGACGCAGACTCTGACCTTCCCGTCCTTCTTTGGCACTGTCACGATGTTGGCTAACCATGTCGGGTATTCCACTAGCCTGAGAACCTTAGCTTTGACTTGCTTAGTGACTTTTTCCTTGATTTTCAAACTCATATCAGGCTTGAACTTCCTGAGCTTCTGCTTTACCGGCAGACATGTCGGATCAGTTGGCAGTTTATAGGCCACAATAGATGTACTTAGACCAGTCATGTCATCATACGACCAGGCGAATATGTCCTCATATTCCTTTAGAAATTCTGTGTATTCCTTCTTTTCTGATGGCGACAAGTGAACACTGATTCGTGTTTCCTTGACGTTTTTTTCATCTCCTAAATTAACAATTTCTGTTTCGTCCAGGTTGGATTTAGGTCTGTTCTCAAAGTTCTCAACTTCTTTGACGATCTCCTCAGGTATTTATTTTCTTCTGAATCAATGTCCGTTTGTTGCGTTGTCTCATTGCATGTCACAGTCATTGGTTCATCAAGATAAGTAATAGTAATGTTGTATAGGTAAAGTAAGGAGGAAAAATAGAAATAAATATTAATTCATTGGAAAAATCAAAATGCTTTGATAAATTGAATAATTGTTTCGAACATTGAAGATCTTATTGCGGAAATTGAAAAATGCGAAAAGAAAATCATTCATTAAATAAGACAGGGAATAGTGCTTGTTTTAGCCTTGCAACCCCGAGGCTCGTCGGGCTCTGGTGTCCTGATGGTCCAATTGTTGAGGTATGCCCCTCTACTCACAACTTGTATGGAAGGACCTTCCTCCCCCTCCTCCTCGAGAACAACACAGCAGTCCATGTCATTGTCTTCTAGGAACAAGTTTTTCACCGCTGCAAGTGCTTCTTCTTCGTCTGTCCCATAAATAATGTCAGCCTGTTGGAAAGTCTGCTCCAAATGCGGTATTAGTTGCTCCAGTGGATAGTAAGGACCGTGCCATGGTGGCGACCAATTGTTGAATTCTTCCTAGGTGTACTCATATCCCAGACCGAAAATAGTGTCGTGTTTCTTGAGCTTTATGGGTTTAGCAATTCCTTGGAGGTTCTTGCCGAGCCCCTTGCCAGGTTCGTACCCACTCCAATTTAGTATACTTTCGATCTTGTTATCCCACCATTTATCTTTGTCGACAACATTGACCCGCTCGATGTGGTGGTAGGTCTCTCCACCTAGCTTTTTTCTTCCCCCTATAGCCGGAATGGTCTGGCGACTGTATATAGGATTGCTGTTGTCACCGTGAATGATCACTTCCTGGTGATTCCATTCAAACTTTACGGCCTGATGTAGCGTTGAAGCTACAGCCCCCGCAGCATGAATCTAGGGTCGCCCTAGCAGCAGGTTGTAGGATGATGGCACATCTATCACTTGAAAGTCGACCTCGAACCAGGTTGGTCCCATCTGCAGACACAGGCTAATCTCACCGATGGTGGACCTCTGAGACCGTCAAAAGCTTTCACATTGATTGCTCCTTCTTTTATCTCGTGCAGTCCTTTACCCAGCTTCTTAAGTGTTATCAACGGACATATATTAAGGCTGGAACCCCCATCGATCAGGATCCTAGTGATGAAGTAGTCTTCGCATTGCACGGTGATATGCAAGGCTTTGTTGTGACCCAACCCTTCAAGTGGCAGCTCGTCCTCATAGAAGGTGATTTTATGGCTTTCTAATACTCCTACCATATTAGCCATTTCTCCGCCGGTGATGTTACTTGGCATGTATGCTTCACTTAGCACCTTTAACAAAGCATTTTTGTGTGTCTTGGAATTCTGCAGCAATGAGAGGATAGATATTTGTGCTGGTGTTTTGTTTAGCTGGTCGATGACCGAATACTCCTTGGCCTGTGTCTTCCTCCAAAGGTCATCTGGACCTGTTTCAATGATGAGTGGCCGATTGAAAGCCTGCTTGCTCGACTCAGCTAAGTGTTACGGGGTATAAACTCTTCCAGTTCTTATCATACCCTGCGCTGCAACAGTCTCTTCGAACCTGATTTTGCCTTTCCTCCTAGCCTCGGCTGTATAATCCTAAGGTATTGCTTTTGTATGGAATGATGGCATGGTGGTCATCGCCACTGGAATTGGTGCGGCTGCCTTTTCGAATGGGACATGTTCTTTTGGTGGTAAAATTGTAACCTCAAATGGTGCTGGTGCTTTTGTTGATGGCGCTGCTTCAAACTCAAGAAGGATAGACATATCTACCTCAGTGACCTTGAATGGTTGGATCTGGACTATTATGGGGTTGAGAGTAACTGCTGGCTTCTTTGGATCATCGCCTTCCGCGATCAACCCGATGGATCCCTCGGGATCCCAATCATCCTCTACTTCAATCATGTGAATACCCGCGCCTTTGTGGTCTGGTAGAGGGTTTTTGCGGACGTTTGGGGTGGCTTCCTTTACTACAATGACCTTGTTATCAATCAGGGATTGTATCTTGTCTTTTAAAGAGCGGCATTCATCGATGGTGTGTCCCTTCATGATGGAGTGGTATGCACAAGATTTGTTTGGGTTAACCCACTGAGAAGGTTTCTCAGGGGTTGTAGCAGGTATGGGGGTGACACAACCGGCGGTTTTGAGTCTCTCATATAGCTGATCAATGGGTTCGGCGATGGCTGCGTATTGTTTTGGAGGCCTCCGATCAAAATTAGGTCGGGGCCTAGGGAAATTTTGGCGTGCGGGGGGTGATTGGTAATGAGATGGTTGGGCATTGTAAGTTTGGTAGACATGTGCGGGTTGGGAATATCTGGGCGAGGTAGGCTGATATGTGGGAGGTGGAGGTGACTGATAAGTTGGTGCTGGGGTTTGGTAGGAGGGTGCTTGGTAGTTTGGAGCTGACTGATATGTGAGTGGAGGTATAGGGTAGGTTTGGTATTTGAGGGGGGACTTGGTCCTTTGTGCAACCATTACGGCCCCCACGTCCTTCTTTTTAGACACACCACCAGACTGCAAGGCCTTATTTGTGGCTTGCAAGGCCTCGAAGTTTGTAACCATGCCGCTTTTGATACCTTCTTCAATTCGTTCCCCCAGCTTGATAATGTCGGAAAACTTATGATTTTCAATCATCATTAGCCGTTCATAATACTGCGGGTCCTGAGCCCGGACAAAGAATTTGTTCATCTGTTCCTCCTCTAAGGCAGGTCTGACCTTAGCAGCTTCCGACCTCCAGCGAGTAGCATACTCGCGAAACGTTTCTGTAGGCTTCTTCTTCAGATTCTGAATATAGAATACATCTGGCGCATTTTCTGTGTTAAACCTGAACCTGTCCATGAAATCAGAGGCCATACCTACCCAACTCGACCATTTCTTAGGATCCTGGCTGATGTACCAGGATAGTGCATCTCCTTTCAGACTCCTCATGAATAGTTTCATGCGGATCCTTTCGTCCTTTCCTACCCCGACCAGCTTGTCGCAGTATGTTCTCAGATGGACCCTTGGATCACCTGTACCGTCAAACATCTCGAACTTGGGAGGTTTGTACCCCTTTGGTAGTTCGACATCTGGTTGTATGCAGAGATCTTCATAGTTCAACCCTTCGATCCCGTTACTTCCTTTTACGCCTTGGATTCGGCTGGTTAATTTCTTAAGCTCTTCAGCCAGGTTTCTGATGAGTAGGTCCTTTTCATCAGACTCGGGTGTGCAAGATATAGGTTGGGTAGAGAGTGGCACGGTCTCCACGTAGATTGGATTGTTGTGGTGGCCGGGTGTGTGGGCGTGGAAATGGTCATTTGCGGAATTTTGTGGTTCGGGAATGAGTAATGGATTGTTGTTTGGAGTGTGGCAAGTGTTGCATTGGTTTTTAGTGGGATGATTTGGTTGCTTTTGTGTAGGTGTGGGATTTTGTCCGTTGGGGAAGATGGTGTCTGGGGTGCTGAGGGAGAAGGATAGGTTGGCCAGATTCCGAACCTGATCAAGCTCTTCTTGAAACTTCAACAATTTCTGCTCGAGTTGTGACACATTTTCATTGGGAACCCGAATACCATGGCCATCAATGGCCTCTGCTGTTGTGTTCTCTTTTCTGATGTTCAAATCTTCCATTTTGCCCTTGTTCTTGTTCTTCACAGGACTTAGAGGAGAAGTGGGTGGAGGGCCCTTGGATCTTATGGAATAAGATGATGTTGCCAGAGTGCACGAACTAACCTTTGGGGAGGGGAATAACAAAAATAAAACAAAAAGGTAACCAAGTAAGTGAGGATCATAAAAAAAATATTGCAATATTTAAACACATAGTGCAGGAATATAAAGCGTGTCCTAATTTGGGAACCTCGTTGTGCCCGAGGCGGGCCTAGCGACATGTTGATTTGGAGAACTTAGGATGCTAAATGCCTCATTTTATTGATAAAAATAGACGAATCCCAGATTGACACTAAATAAACAGGAAATGAAAATCACTAATGGCCATTGGCCTTATTACATTTTATAAAGAGAAAAGAAAAACTCCTATCTACTTGGCCCCAGAAGGACCTTCCCTAGATTCGGCATCCCTGGCTCTGTCGAACAGCTTTCCCAACTCGCGAAGTCCCAGCAATAGGTAGGCCCTGGCTAGATGTCCGCCTTCGGTTCCTTCAGCATTTCGGCAGTCTTCGACCCTCTTGAGAAACTTTCTCTCCAACTCCACTATGCCTCGCTCCAAGTATCCCAGTCGCTTGTTGGCACTGACAGCCATGTCCTTCCATTCCTCAATTAGCTTCTGGTTGGACACTTGTATCTCGTGATGTTCACTTTCGCACTCGCGGATCCTTTTGCGAAACTGGTTGTATTTGACCTGTGCCTCGGCCCTTTTATCTATAATTCTGTGACCTCGGGCAAACCCTGGCTGGCCCGGACCATCATGATTGTCTTCCAACCAACCTGAGTAGAAAGGAGCGCAACCAGCATGATACCTGTCTGGCTCGATAGTATCTCTCCCCATTATGATCTTGCAGTGCCACATATGTTGAGCCTGGCACTTGTAAGGACTATCATCATTCTGGAAGTCAGCCCGGAAATGACTCATCTTGTTGACCCTAGGTATAACCTGCTTCCTACCCGCTTGTCTCAGAACTCGAAGAGGGACGTAAGGATGGGTTCCTCTCAGACCAATCTATATCAGGAAAGGTGCATCTCTGGATCGGGCGATGAATTCCTCGATAGGAAACCATTCGAACATCCATTGGACTTGTTCTTCAATTAGGTTATCAAACAGCTCAACCCATCCTTTGGCATCCTCCGGTTGAGCGAACATATCGGGGACGTAATTCATTCACTTCGGATGATGGAAAGCGATGTGATCATCCCAGTCCCATCGCTGAATCTCTTGTCGGTATTCACCCCTTTAGAGATGCTCCATGAGCCAGAGTTGGAGTAGTAAATTGCAGCCTTCGAAGTGTTTCTCTCCTTGTTGACACTTCTCCAAGGCTCGGTATATGTCCGCAATGATCATGGGCACGATGCTGAATGGCTGCCCACCAATCCCTTCCATTAGGGTCTTGGTTACCATGGCCAGTCTGGTGTGGATCCTTGCTTTCTTCATTGGAAACACGATCAGCCCCACGAAACAAAACATAAATACGAAGACCCTTCGATGGATGTGCCCCAAGGATGTGATGGCAAACTCGTCCGGGTAGGTACGGTAGGATTTGCTGTGACCGTACCTTTCATACAAATAGTCGAAAGGGATGTAGGATTCTTTCAGACATGTCAAATCTGGATTCTTCTTTAAACCCATCATTTTGAGGAAACCCCTGCCTTTGCGGTTCTCAGGCATCAGCAGACCCGGAGTTTCCCAGACTAGACCGGCCAATCCTCCTATCTCCTCTAGCAGGGGTGTCATTTCAATGTCCCCAAAGCGGAATACAGCCCTTTCACAATCCCAAAACAGTATGGCAGCTTCTATGATCTTATTGTTAGGTTGGATCTCCAGAAGGTATGGTAGATTTCCCAGATATTTTCGGACGAGAGATTGATCACTAGAGTGAAGATCTTTCCACCAGCTTAGCAGTCTTGGGTGGATGTTGGTGACCATGCCGAATCTAGGGACTTCGTGCCTCATATTTCTGCAAGACTAATAAGGTTAGGCCCTTACCCCCACCATAATCGACTATTTAATACCAACAATTAGCATGAAGCATTTAGTTCTCCAAATAAATGCACAGAACATGGTGATGTCCGTTTGGGTTTAGGGAAACCTAGTGGACTTTGGACAAGGCTATCTTAAAGGATCATTATGTGGACAACATAACTGACCCGACTAGGTTTGACCATGATGCATGCACAGTTTTGAACAGAGTAAGATTTCTATGGGGTTTTAGACTGGTACCCTTGAGCGGATAACTCAAGGGGGAAGGCACGAAACCGTTGACTGCACCGCTGATCGACTGGTTTTACCGCAAATATGCCTTTTCGAATTTAGGGGGTAATAATATAGGAAGAGCGCAAACACTCATTATAAGCATTGCTATGGTATTTGTTTGGCACGAGTGGAGTATGATGTTGAGCATGATTATGCAATAATTAAAAGCATGTTGGCACGTATTTGCATGTTAAGAAAGAAGTAAATATAGCAATTTCATAATTTAAAGCAGCAATAAAGGATGGAAACGAAGAAGATAAGTCAGTTTTGCCTTTGAAAAGAAATTAAACGCTTAAAGGAATTTAAACAAGTAATTGCATATAAAGGGAAGGTACAAATTCACAAGAACAATCTGAAGTGGTAAAAGCCTAATATCCCCAGCGGAGTCGCCATGTTGTCGCGCCCCCTTTTTCCCTCTTTGCATCGGAAAATCGGGTTTATGACATTTTGGGCATAGGACAACTCATTCCTTTTCGGAATTGGGTTTTGCATTTGAAGAGTCACCACTTAATGATTTAGGGTGCATTAGGACACCTATAAGGTTCACTTCTGAGTTTGTTTGATAACCAGAGATAGGGTAAGGGCTTGAAATTATCCTAAGGGGAAGGTGTTAGGCACCCCTCAGGATCCACTAGTGTGGTTCCCGGCCAGATAGTTCTTTTGTGAATTTGTGCAATTTAGCAAATAGAAAAGAATAGGCTCAAATAACGGGGGATTTAAATTTAAACACATAAGAGTTTGAAAGAGCAATTATTAAAAGGCGGATTTTGAAAAGAAGTTACAATTCTATAAATATTTAAAGGAAAAGAAAGAGGAGGGGGAGGTCCTAGGTTTATTTGTAATATGGATCACATCAATGCAATACCCGATAATCACTCCTCAAAAGAGGGGCTACACGTGGTATTAGCGCACCGGTCATCATATTTATATCTACCCTTCCCACCCCGTTAAGGTGATTAAAGCGCGGATTGGTCTCGACCGCTATTGCATGCTATTACCCGTCCCATTCCTATCAGTCCCGGAGGAACTTAGGACTACTATTCCTAAAGGGGAGGGATATTAGGCTGACTTTTAGGTTCCAAAAGGTGAAAAAACTAAGGCGACATACAAAAACACATAGGACTGCACATTAAGGGGAAACATGTAAACAACTAAAAGGCTCATGTACACCTCCTCAGACAAAGCACGTAAATAGCATGACTTAAACACAGTTAGGGCCAGAATTTAAAGTACTAAGGCAGGGGAGTTTAAGTTGTTGAAGCAGACCAATTTATTACATAACTCAGATAAGAAGTCTGAATCAGGCCTGCCTGCTGGTTGTAGAAATTACTAATTAACAGAGGCGGGTTCAGTTTTATTTGTTGTCCCCTAAGGCTTGCCTAAGTGTTTGGGTGAGATCTTATAAACGTGATATCTATTACTGATTCAGAATGTGGCAAAGCAGTAACAATTCTAGAATAAACGATTTAAGATCCTATAGACATGCTTTCTAAACCCTATTAATAAGAAGAAAGAGAGTTGTTTAAAAAATAGTTCAGAACTGTATGAGTTGAACTGATTTGGCCTAGACTGGTTTCAGATTCTATGGACATTGATATCTATTATTGTTAATTTTAATTCCTATAGACATGATATCTAGTTGAACGTGAAATGAAGCAGGCAGGATTTGCTTGAAATTCCTAAAGGCATGATTTCTATGAAAAGGTACTGATTTTAATCTATTGGACATGATGGCGGATTATAATCAATTAGATCCTAAGAGCATGGTGTCTAAGTGTGGTAATAAACATGCAGTATTTCAGACAAATCCTAATAGCTTTATTATTTAAATGCAGAATTTAAAACAGGTCCTATAGACAGGTTCTCTAAATGCAGAGTTAAACATGCAGACTAAAAAAGTCCTATAGGCATATTATCTAAATGTTGAATTAATTATACAGAAAACAGGTCCTATAGGAATGTTCTCTACCCTTCTAATAGTTAAGCATGCATAATTACCCAGCCCTTTTTTTTCACTAGCCAACCCCAATATCTTTTTACAAATTATTACAGACCCAATGCTGAATTACAAGAGAAGTACAAAATAAGAAAGTACAACCAAAAGAAGCCCGATCTTGACTTCCTCTCTGATTTATATAATTAATCACTGCAAATGCCACTTGTTTCAAATCCTTTCTCAGACCTGGGTGTGTCAAAGTTCCTTGAGGGTCTCAAGGGACCCCGGGCAGTGCTTATACCCAAGTTTGCATAACCAAATAGAGATGAGTGCAGTGTGGAAGGGCCAGCCCTTATGTGTCCAAGTTCAGAGGGAGACCATGGGTCCCAAGGCAAGGCTCACACAAGAGGGGCAGAACCTTAGTCTAAGAGTATAGTGGAAGTGCAGGAACAGAGATTTAAAACTGAGTGGAGAATAGAGAGGGGTAAGGGTGATTGGAGAGTAGTAGTAGTAAAGCTAACACTACACAGAATTAGCATTTTTTATACAAAGGGGTCAGGGGTTTGGGAATTCATTGCAGGGAGCATATGACCTTAGGAAGGGGTCAGGTTTGGGAATACATTGCAGGGAGCATATGACCCTAGGAAGGGTCAGGTTTGGACATGCACATCAATAGATAGTGCTGGCATGCCCATGAACCAGCCAGAGAATACGACACATAGAAGGGATATGAAGGTAATGACCCTAGGGAGGGTCAGGTTTGGGTCATGCACAGCAATGTCTAATGCTGACATGCCCCCAAACCAACCTAGGAATACAAACACATAGGGGATATGGGGATTTGGGATTCATAAGTCATAATAAGTGACTGACAGAGTTCATACATAGGAAAAACATTAATTCAGAAGAGAAGGGGGCAGATTACAGTATGCTCAGTAATGGAACTTGATTAAACACAAGCAGGAAACAGGAAAGAGTGAAGGAAATAGTAAAGAAACATGTTGTTGTTGATGCTGGAAAATTAATTAGAACATACCAGTAAAGAAGCAAATGCAGAAAGAAAAATAAGCAAGTTTCCCACAGCCTAGCCTTGGCTTTCAGCCGGGTAGGTAAGGCAGCAACACAAGTAGTAACAGAGAAAAGAGAGAGAGAGTTTTGAGTGAAGTGTGTGTTCTGAACTCAAGTGTTTTTGTTCCTTGTTGTTCGTGTCTTTGAAAGAAGGGGGGTGCAGGGTATTTATAGCCTTTTGAAAACGAGTGAAGGAGAGGTAATAAGTAAAGTTTTAGTACAAATATGGAAACAATCAACAGTCAGAATCAATTATACAAGTGATTCCCTTTAATTAAGGAATCACTGTTTAACGGGTAGTAACAGATTCAAATAAGGAAAGGGATCAGTTTAGAGACAGACTGATTATTGCCATAGAAGAAGTAGTACAAGCATTAAGTAAGTAATCAAGTCTAAGTACAGAAATATGCTTATTTTGGAAAAGATTCAGTAAGGCAAAATATCATAGTAAAGGGGAAAGAATCAATCAATTTGAACGTGCGATTGAAATCAGGGTTCATAAAGGGAAACTTTAAAAATCGGTCACAAGATGAAGATCAATCAAGGAAGAAACTTCAGCATATAAATAAAGTGAACAAGGTCATCAGACATGCGAGGCCAAACTCATTGACAAAATCACAAACAGCCAGTAGTGGCAGAAATAAACTAGGGTTCAGTAGTAAAGCAAACGTTCGAAGCATAGTAATCAAGTAGGACAAGTCACATTGAATCAACAGGGAAGAAAAACAGAGCATCAGAAACATGCAAAGGTTTCACAGTAGTAGGTGAGGAAACCCCTTTTAAAAAAGTTAGGGTTTCAACCCTAGTCGAGTTGAAAGATAGTAAAAATCAGATAAGTCACATAAAGAAAAGAAAGTCTAAAACAAAAGCTTTCAGTCGAGTCAAGTACTCAAACAAACAATTTCAGACCCCAAAGACCTAGGGCTTTTCGACAACAATCGAGTTTTAAAAATGGTAACACAAATAAGTCAAACAAGAACGAGGAACTTAGTTAAACAAGTACACATTAAACAAACAGCTTCAGGATTCGAATGAGACCCACAGGAAATCAGGGTTTAAACATGCTAACTCAGATAGAAGAACAACATGAGCAAAACATAGCAAGATCAGAAACACGTTAAAATCAGAGAAGATATTCTTGAAATAACTTAAGAGAAAAACCCTAATCGCAAAGGATAAGAGTCATTTTGAAAGCAAAGTTAGAGAACCTTCGAGAAAAATGCTTAAAAGTTCATTATAAGTACAGATCTAAGGTAGATCTGAAAGAAATCGAAAGACCTTAGAGATTAGGGTTTCAGAAAACCTAAAAGAAACGAGAAAGGTCTCGAAAGTTAACGATCTAACCAAAAAAGGTCAAGGACCCACCTTGAAAGGCCATGAATGGCCAGGAAAGGTCATGGATGGTCGGAGAAAGGCCATGAACACCAATCGAGCAAGGACTGGACCAAACTCTTTCGAAGTCTGGTCGTGAAACCATAGAACCAAACACATAGAAGCCATGGAAGGCTGGTACAGGTCTTAGATGACCCCAGAAGGCCATGGGTTTGGTAGGTATTAGGGTGGATTAGGGTGGCAGCGACTAGGGTTTGGGTGGTGTTGCAGAGAGAGTTTAAGAGGAAGGGGATTCTAAGGCGGCGGATTGTATCAAATGATAGGGTTTTGGGGTCGTTTGGGATTAATTAAGGTAAGGGTAAATACTGGCCGTTGATCTGAATGATCAACGGCCCGGATTAAAGAGGGTAGGTAGAGGTCCGGGTCTGGATTGGTTCAATTTGCAATTGGATCGGGGTTTAATTGGGATTGGGCCGGGGAAGTTGGGTTTAATTGGGTCAGATTTTAGGTTATAATCGAAATGAAATTGGGCTATTATTTAAATAGCCAATTTTCCCTATTTAATTTATAAAAAGTAATAAATTAATTTTTGGAAATAAACTGAAAACACTAAGATGATTTATGACATATAATTATCAATTTAAAAATACTGGGGTTAATTTTTGTAAATGTAAACGTAATTAAATCCTAAAAGAGGCTAATATTGCAATTATGCAATTTAGCTTTTAAAAATACTAAATGGATTTGTAAAAATATGCAAAAAATGATCTTGGCTATATTTTAGCATAAATATAAAAGTTCAACAAGTGGATCACCAAAAGTAATAATTTTAGAAATTATTACTGGGTTTTTGTGGATTAAATAGGAGAATAAATTGATTTAAAAACCTTTAAAAATTAAGGAAAAACAATAAAACATTTGAGCAAACTTATATATGTATTTATATGCTATTTTGAAAGTATTTTGCATATTTAAAAATATATAGGGAAAAATTGGGTATCAACAAATGTGATCCTCCTTCCTTTTTGACTTCACTAGCATGTCGTCGATGTAGACCTCCACGGTCTTTCCGAGTTGTTCTTTGAACATCTTGGTGACTAACCTTTGATACGTCACCCCTGCGTTCTTGAGTCCGAACGGCATGACTCTGTAGCAGTGCGTTCCTTGGTGAGTGATGAAAGTGGTCTTTTCTTGGTCTTCTTCTGCCATTAGAATTTGGTTGTAACCAGAATAAGCGTCTAAGAAGCTTAATAGTTCGTGTCCCGCCATTGCATCGATAAGCTGGTCGATATGTGGTAACGGAAAGGAATATTTTGGGCATGCTTTGTTCAGGTCGGTGAAGTCGACACACATCCGCCACTTCCCATTTTTTTTTACCATGACAACATTGGCGACCCACTGAGGATACTTTGATTCTCGGATGGAACCATTAGCGAGCAACTTATCAACTTCTTAGATGACAGCCTCGTTGATTGCGACATTGAACTTTCTCCTCATTTGTCGTACTGGCGGGTGAAGAGGGTCGACATTTAACCTGTGTGTGGCAATGTCCCTTGGAATTCCTGGCATATCTGAATGGGAAAAGGCAAACAAATTGACATTGTTAGTTAAGAACTCATGGAACTTACCTGGTTCTGAGAGGTTGTGTCCGATATAAGCTTTTTTCGTGTTATCGGTGTTGTCCAATTGAACGGGTCCGAGGTCTTTTACGGTTGCCTTGCAGGCTTCTACGACATCTGGGTCCTTGATGGCCTCTATTTGTATGTCGGGTTTGGTTCCCGATATGGCTGATTGCTATGCTTCCGCACTTTCCCCCTTTAGTTGTTGGGTGTGTGTGATATCTTGGGCGATTCGGTAGCACTCTTGCGCGGTGCGTTGCTCGCCTCAGATGCTGAATATTCCCCATGGGGTAGGAAATTTGATTACTTGATAGAAACTTGACGGGACGGCTCGCATGGCGTGTATCCATGGACGCCCTATAATAGCGTTGTAGGTTGCTTCTTGGTTCATGACGTGAAACGTCATTTCCAGAGTAACTCCTCCTGCCAGAACAGGTAACACTATTTCTCTAGAGATTCGTTCTACTGCATTATTAAAACCTGTTAGTGTTATGCAGCGTGGTACTATCTTATCCTCGAGTCTCATCTGTATGAGGACTCGTGGATGAATAATACACGCTCCGCTTCCGTCATCCACCATTATTCTTTTTACATCGGTATCTGCCATACGTAAAGTTATAACCAAAGCATCATAGTGAGGGAAAGACAAACCGTTGGTATCTGACTTGTCGAAGATGATACTATCTTCGAGGTCATTGTACCGTTCGTGAGCGACTGTCCGCTTGAGTTTGTGTGTGGTGGTGAATTTCACATGGTTGATTACCGTATTATCACCGCCGCCAATGATCATTTGTATGGTATGAGCTGGTGAAGGTGGTTTTGGGGGTCCTTGAGGTTGATCGCGTCCACGAGCAAAGTTAACCCGTCCTCGATCGCTCAGTAGTTATTTCAGGTATCCCTGATTTAGCATACATACCACTTCCTGTCGCAGACCTATAGAGTCCTCGGTCTTGTGTCCTCTTTCCTGGTGGAATTCACACAGAACGTTCGATCTCCGGGTGCTCTGATCTGACTTCATCTTTCGCGGCCACTGCACCTTTGTGTCGAGCTTTTCTAGTGCATACACTATAACTGAAGGAGAAACACAAAAGTTATGAGCAGATAACAGTGGAGGCATACCTCTTTCGTTTCGATGTGGCGCGGTGTGTTGAGGCGTGACGTCTGCATATCGTGGAGGAGGTGGGATGGATGTCCGAATGTAGGGCTGATGCCTTTCTCGATTGAAACGGGATAGTTGGTCCCTTCCACCATCGTTGCGGCGATCTCTCCTTGTTTCGGTTTGGACCGATGTTAGCCGTTGGATTGGACCATTTAGGTCATCCTCGTCTACCCTTACTTCGGCACAATAGGCATTATGGATTTCTTCCCACGTGGTGGGAGGGTACTTTATGAGTCTACTTAGCAGCTTTTTGGTTGCTTTTGACCCGTTTCTATTTAACCCATTTTGGAAGGCTGCTACCGCCATCCCTTTTGATACATTTGGTAGGCTCATTTTTACCCAACTGAATCGGGCTAGGAAATCCCGAAGTCATTCGCCTGTCGTTTGCCTGACGGCGAAGATGTCATTTACCCTGGCCTCTGCCTTTTTCGCTCTCGCGTGAGCGGTGACGAATTTATCTGCCATTTCTTCGAACGTTGATATTAATCGTGCTGGTAGTTGTGAATACCATGTCAACGCTCCCCCTTTCAGAGTTTCGCCGAACTTTTTCAGCAGCACCGATTGCACCTGTTCTTTTGACAGATCGTTGCCTTTTACTGCAGTGACGTAGTAGATTATGTGATCTTCCGGGTCCGTGGTGCCATCATATATTTTCAAGTATGGCGGCATTTTGAAGGTTTTGGAATAGAGTGGGGAGCCGCCCCATCACTGTATGGTTGTTCGACGAATCGACCTACGTCACGTTTTGGTAGCAACTTCGGAGCGCCCGGTATTTTATCGACCCTCTCCTGATGCTCCTTCATCTGATCTCGGAGCGTTTTGTTCTCATTTTCCATCTCTTTTATTTTCTTTAAGATGGTCGCAAGTGCATCGTTATCTGCATTAATGACAGTATGAGTGTTACCTGTGCGTGGAGTTTCTGGCTCATCGGCGACAGTTGCGGTTTCTGCGTGTATTGTGCCTTCGGTATCCCTTTGAACGGGTTTGTCGAGAATGCTGCTCAAGGTGTTTGTCAACCACTCTTCTAATAGCCTTTTCACAGCCGGTGGTGCTTTTCCTGCTGCGGATGTTGAGGTTTCCCTCTCGTGCGAGAGAGTCACGCTTTCGTGCGGGGGAGGGGGGGGGGGGTTGAGGCATCTCCCCCGGTGTAACGCTTGGCGTTGCATCTTCATTGTCTTCGTTGATGGAATCCAGAAGGTTGTTCGTGACACCTACTATTGCCTTTAATCTTGCTTCCCCTTTTCCTGCCATTGTTGGTCTTTTCGAGGCTAAGAAGAGGCGATTATCCCTTTCAAGGATCTAGACGAAACTAAAATCTCAGCTATAGAAATCCCCACAGACTGCGCCAAATTGTTT
This sequence comes from Nicotiana attenuata, assembly GCF_001879085.1. Taxonomy (NCBI): domain Eukaryota; kingdom Viridiplantae; phylum Streptophyta; class Magnoliopsida; order Solanales; family Solanaceae; genus Nicotiana; species Nicotiana attenuata. The sequence continues at coordinate 63,144 of NW_017673641.1, forward strand.
GACTCAAAAGATATTGGAACTTTTTTGAACAAATCAATTAAAAAAAATGAAGGGGTAAATCTTAGCTAAGTATAATAATCTCTAGAACAAAAGGTATATAAGATGAACACAGTGGATAATATTTCTTGATCTTGTGAAGATGAATGATCGAACATTAAAGATACCAATCGTTTATGTAGACAAGTATTACAATCAGTGTTGTTAGCTGGAAAAGTAGAAAAAGAGAGAGCCTTACACGGTTGTTTTTACGCTATATATAAGGGATAAATCCCTTCTAAGCCCTAAAAGACAAATCGTAGGGAATATTCGAAAGAATATTCCTAATGCCCCCTATTAGACCTACACTACTGTAAAAGTCGTGCAGTCTCTGTTTGCTTGTCTATCGTCCTCCACAGGACGTAGAGCTACGAGGATCTCGTCGTTTGTCGTATTCATCAACGGTCGTGGTCGTCCAAATTTGGACCCATACACTAATCATGGTGGAAAGTTCTACCTTTAATTGGGACCCTCTGTTCATTTCTGCATTGATATTGGTAATATTTTCTATGTAATCACCGTGGTTTTCAAAAAAGAAAAATAGAAATAAGGAAAAAGAACTCGAAATATTTGGTGATAAGATGTTAAATTCGTGAAGTGAATTGATTGCATTTGATAATCAAAAAGCACTCGTTTAATAAAAATTGCATGTTAATTAAACTAATAGAACACCTAAATTAAGTTTTTTAAATATTGCGGAATATACTCCATTTTTAAGGATCTGTTTGGTTTTCACCATATACGCTAACAAGGAGGAGTAGAAAAAAATTTAAAAAAAATAAAGATACTTTCGTTGTTTTTCGGTATTACGAGTGTTTTGCAGCGGTACCTTTGGAAAAGCTGGCGAGACAGTACAATTAAGGCTCTATTTGTTTTAAGGAGTTAAGACTAATTTTCCAAAAAAGAATGAAGAGATATGGGGAATCAAATATTCTCCTAGTAGTTGAGTCATACTGTTTGCAACAAATTATCTATGATACAAAAAATAAATTGCAACCACAATATAAATATGAAGAAAATATAGTTTTATTGATAAAATGATGCGGGTACAATTCTGTTTCTCCCTTGATTCTTCTCTCCTGATTATCTCCGTGATTCGAGGGCTGGAGCAGCGTGTTTCTCGAACGTAGGATGATGAAGACTTCCTTGGATTTATTTGATATCCATGAAGTATGTTGTGGATTTTCTTGAAGTATTTGATTATCAAGAATTATCCGGCCATATTTTGATCTCTTTGTGAATATCCCGTGAGTTTATGAAATTTCTGAGATGATCTCCATTTTTGAGATGCCTCTTCAAAGGGAATATGTGACCCTTTTTATAGCTTTGATTTAGGGTTAGGGTAGAGTAACTTTCAAGAAACCCTAATAGACTCCTAGGATTTCAAGAGTCCTGTAGTATCTTTAATTTAAGATTTGGCTTGATCCATTTAAATTTCGATGTCTACAAATGCCCCCTACTTCAAGGCTTGTCGGCATGGACTTGCCGAAAGGAGAGACAAGACTTGAAGTACCAGGGTGGTAGACTTCTCTGCATTGCGTCACTTCTTGTTCACGTGGACTTCTGTTGTCTTTGTGTTCAATGAAGAAGCTGCCTTTCTCCAAAATTGTATTTCAGTAATAACTCCATGATACAAATAATTTCTTTCCACGTAGCACTAAATTGTAGGAACTTAATACCTTGTTGTACATGGACTTTGCAAAATTCTTTGTTATGCATGGACATTGCTACTTCCATCCGTTTTGTTCCATGCAATAGAACTGCTCAATTTTATAATTTGAAAAACTGACGTGGCCAAGCACACATTAGAGCCAATGATAATTGCACTTGAATTTTGACTCCAACAAAGTGAAGTTTCTAACTACAAATTTTACGTGGTAATTCTCACGAGACAGTACTTTACTTGCTTGGAACATCATTGCTCTTTCGGAAGGCGACCATAGTAGTTGATTTTGAAACATATAGTTTTCGGTTTGCAGGAGGAAGAGATAAAGGGCAGAACTGGTCCCACTGGGCATGCCAATTTGTTTGCAACAAATTATATGTGATACAAAAAATAAATTGCAACCACAATATAAATATGAAGAAATATAGTTTTATTGATAAAATGATGCGGGTACAATTCTGTTTCTCCCTTGATTCTTCTCTCCTGATTATCTCCGTGATTCGAGGTCTGGAGCAGCGTGTTTCTCGAACGTAGGATGATGAAGACTTCCTTGGATTTATTTGATATCCATGAAGTATGTTGTGGATTTTCTTGAAGTATTTGATTATCAAGAATTATCCGGCCATATTTTGATCTCTTTGTGAATATCCCGTGAGTTTATGAAATTTCTGAGATGATCTCCATTTTTGAGATGCCTCTTCAAAGGGAATATGTGACCCTTTTTATAGCTTTGATTTAGGGTTAGGGTAGAGTAACTTTTAAGAAACCCTAATAGACTCCTAGGATTTCAAGAGTCTTGTAGTATCTTTAATTTAAGATTTGGCTTGATCCATTTAAATTTCGATGTCTACAAATGCCCCCTACTTCAAGGCTTGTCGGCATGGACTTGCCGAAAGAGAGACAAGACTTGAAGTACCAGGGTGGTAGACTTCTCTGCATTGCGTCACTTCTTGTTCACGTGGACTTCTGTTGTCTTTGTGTTCAATGAAGAAGCTGCCTTTCTCCAAAATAGTATTTCAGTAATAACTCCATGATACAAATAATTTCTTTCCACGTAGCACTAAATTGTAGGAACTTAATACCTTGTTGTACATGGACTTTGCAAAATTCCTTGTTGTACATGGACATTGCTACTTCCATCCGTGTTGTTCCGTGCAATAGAACTGCTCAATTTTATAATTTGGAAAATTGACGTGGCCAAGCACACATTAGAGCCAATGATAATTGCACTTGAATTTTGACTCCAACAAAGTGAGGTTTCTAACTACCGATTTTACGTGGTAATTCTCACGAGACAGTACTTGACTTGCTTGGAACATCATTGCTCTTTCGGAAGGCGACCATAGTAGTTGATTTTGAAACATATAGTTTTCGGTTTGCAGGAGGAAGAGATGAAGGGCAGAACTGGTCCCACTGGGCGTGCCAATTTGTTTGCAGCAAATTATATGTGATACAAAAAATAAATTGCAACCACAATATAAATATGAAGAAATATAGTTCTATTGATAAAATGACGCGGGTACAATTCTGTTTCTCCCTTGATTCTTCTCTCCTGATTATCTCTGTGATTCGAGGGCTGGAGCAGCGTGTTTCTCGAACGTAGGATGATAAAGACTTCCTTGGATTTATTTGATATCCATGAAGTATGTTGTGGATCTTCTTGAAGTATTTGATTATCAAGAATTATCCGGCTATATTTTGATCTCTTTGTGAATATCTCGTGAGTTTATGGGAATTCTGAGATGATCTCCATTTTTGAGATGCCTCTTCAAAGGGAATATGTGACCCTTTTTATAGCTTTGATTTAGGGTTAAAGTAGAGTAACTTCCAAGAAACCCTAATAGACTCCTAGGATTTCAAGAGTCCTGTAGTATCTTTAATTTAAGACTTGGCTTGATCCATTTAAATTTCGATGTCTACACATACATTTGTTATACAAAAACTTATAGAAAGAAGGCCTGTATATTTACCCAAAAAAAAAAGAAAAATTGTATGTATAATATTTGAGATCATTTAGAGGTATGTATGTCTTGATCTTTTATGGAGGGAAGCACAATTTTTTTAATAATTTAAGTTATATATAGTGATAATAAAATTTGTAATAGCAAGCTGCATGATTTATTATTAAAGCAATAAAAAAATTTACTCATAATTGTTGTTTACAGAACCACATCAATTTAGTATGATTAAGCATAAAAATGATATAAAACTTTATATTACTAATAAACTATAATTAAGTGATGAATATATATATGCAAAAAACCCCGTGTCAAGTATTTGTTGGATTAATGTAAACTCCAAATGTTGATAAGTTACACCATTAACCAATTCACAGTACCATAAACAATTTTGCGTAATAAAACTTTTAGGTAATATGATCGATTAGCTAATTTTAGTAGTGTCAGCATGTAAAACTTAATCATTTTTAATAATTAAATAAAAATGAATCTTTAAAAACGTACTACTGGATTGATTATTTTGTTTCATTTGGGAGTGCCAAAGAGTCACTGTTGGAATGAAAAGGTTAGTGCACGTACAATTGACCGTCAAAAATATGTCCCAGTAGTTCTTTTACCTTTATTAACTATGATCTCAAATAGATATTTATATTGAACGAATGAATATATGACATGTGTCTCTTTTATTATATTTACCTATGGTTATTTAACCACAATTAAATGGCATATTTTTTTTTATATTTTGTTACCATGCTCTAAAATAAATATTTATATTAGACCAATAAATATAGGACATGTGTCCTTGTATATTTATCACCTAACTCTGGTTACTTAACTATGATTAAATGATATAAATTATCACTGTAACTTGTAAAGGCTAAATTGTCTCATTTGGTATTTAACAGTGTGGCTCACCCCTGTTTGAAGAACCTTGAGCTAGAGAAAGGAGTCCAACAGCCAACACGTTTCTTGGTGCTAAAGTAAAAGGTATTTTAGTTTATCCATTTTTTACTGTTCATTCAAAGTATGGTCCACAGAAGTTTTGTTTTTTTGAAAATCAAGTTTAAGGTAACATGAACAATTTTTTCAATTTTTTTTTTGGATTTTTCGCAGAATTTTAACAAAACCCTAGTGGATCAGTGTTGCAATGAGGTTACACAAGGATGATCCCGAGTTCTATTCATGTTGGGATATAACCCATTAATATTGGATAGCTAAAATGGTTTCATGCATGAAAAAATATGATATACAATGCTTTTCCCTTTTTAATGTATTTTTTTTTTTTGTAGTTTCAAGCTTATAAAAACCCAGAACTAAGAAGATTTTTGCTGTGTTCGTTATGTTTTCAGAATAAAAAATTTGGTTGTCTCATTTGGAATCTGCTCTGTTTCACATTTTGTTGTGTTGTTACGTTATTTGTAATTTTTTATTTTTGTAACACCTGATTCCGATTTTAATACGCTACGGTGTTGGTGATTTTTCTTTTTGATAATTTTTATTTTATGTTTCATCTGTTAAATAGGGGATTTCCTTCTATGATTTGGTGAAATCACAGTGGTTTTGTTTCTTACGTGCACTAATAAAGGTTTATTCTGTTTTTGTTTTTGCCAAATATTCATAAAATAACAGAAGAGTTTCCTCTATTTATGATTTTTTGGTATTCTTACTATGAGTGCAAACAGATGCTGATAATGCCGTTCTCTGTCTTTCTCTCTTCTTATTTTTTTTTCTCCCTTCTGGTGGTTTCCGGCTAGTTTGCTTGCACCTTCTTGTTCCACCAGGTATTTGCTATATCTCACAAACATGAGTATCGGGTAACTCTGTCTATCAGATGGTAAATGTTGGGAGGAAGGTCTTATTTATGCTGTTAGAGAGAGTGTATTGTTATTTACTTAATTTATGTCTTCGACACACCCTTTACGTGTGAGGTTGGGTCAAGCGCATGTGAATTCTTTTTGGATAATGGGTGGGAGTCTTCTGCTGGTTCTGATACTATATTGTAGTTTGTGATCATTCTTTTCGTTGATAACCGTGGTGTCCGACTGTCCGGGGCCACTTGTTCAACTAATTCCATGAGATACCTATTATCTCCCGCCGGCACATGTGTCGCGTAATTCTGTCCACCAAGGTCGGGAGAGAAGGGAAGAAAACACTTAGTGTTTCTTACCTCCGCTAAGTTTTGAATATGAGACCTCATGATTCTTAATCCACATCAATAGGCCGCACCCTTGGGTGCAAGTGTGTTATCATTTATCTGAAAGCTTAAATTATTAGAGAGAGTATACTTTTATTTGCTTAATTGTATGTTTTTAACACTATTACTATTTGGTGAGCAAAATAGTTTTTTCTTTGACTATAATATTTTAATATTTTAAGACATTCTTTAACTGTTGTAATGTGTGATTTATGTATTTCTTAATTGTACATTCAAATATGTAAAAATAAACGAATGTCCAAATTTTCACTGAAATAAGATATGTTAACCTTTGTACTCAAAATCCCCTGTTTGTTTTGGGATGGAGGTAGTAGTAAAAGGAGTTCTGGAAGCAAGGTTGCAGTTAAAGAGAACCTCAAATAACATTTCAGGAAGTTGTTGTGACACAACTGTAGTGGGGACTTAATTTCTTTTAAATTAGTATTCTAATGCTCTGTGGAACCATGCAACTGTCATGGGAATAATTTCTTCAAGTCCTTGTAGATTTTTAAAATTTGTTCGCAACAATGTATCTTAAAACACCCATTAACATCTTTTCTTGTGACAATGTGTATTCTCTTAGGAATATTACTACATCTTTTCTTGTGAGTTGTGACAATGTGTGTTCTCTTAGCAATATTAATTTTGTCACATTGTGCATAAATAGCTCTTTTTGGTTGGTAATAGGAATAGGTCCGGTACAACAAATTTTAACAAGTATGGACTGCTTATAATAGCCGAACCCAACTTGTTTGTGACTAGGGCGTAGTTGTTGTTGTATGAACTTCTTATGATTTCCATTCCTCTGTCATTTCTTTCGATTATAGAGAACATGTTTACTTATAAAAGAGAAATAGTAATAGAGAAGATGTCAGTGATGAAACATGACTTGGTGAAATGCAGGAAACAATTCTCCCACTGCATTAATTGTATTTTGGTTCATGAAGTGACTATTGTGCATTCGAGTCTTTACTTACTGTTTCAGACTGAGCTCTATTAGGAGTTTTTGGACATAATGAATGTATTGACTTGATGCTTAACAATATCATACGGTGATTTTTTTAATTGATGTAGCATCATTTGATAAAACCAATATTTTACACCTCCTATTAGCTTCTTAAAAAAATATGCTAGGAGTCCTCATAGATTTGTACTGGATACCGTTCAACTTGGAATGCCATCTAGTAAGTTAGTATTCTTAAGTTTAATGCTCTTCCAGTCATTATGTTGGTAAAATTCAGATGGTGTTTTTGTATTTTCTTGTTTGTGGTTTTAATGCAGATGTAGTGTTTTTGCTCTTCCTTGTCAAAAAGTAATGTTTTAACTCTACTTTTTGCATTGTTAAAGGAAGTAGTTACTGCAGTACCTCAACTTCATTGAGCTCCTTCAAGTTCTGCATTGGTTATATAAATGGCGCCAAAGTCGAATTCAAAAGTGAAAAGGGCCTGTGAGGCAATGGAGGTCTTTGGCTATACTGAAGAAATTGTGAAGCCAGTATTGAGGAACCTTCTGAATCTGTACGATAAAAACTGGAAGCTTATTGAAGACGAGAATTATTCTGCTCTTTTGGAGTCTATTATAGACAGCGAGGAGTCAAAAGTGCGCCCTATGGTTACTTATGCTTCCGTGCTTATTTCCATTGTTCATCATCACTCGATACCCCTTGCAATGTGTTAATTCTTTCTATAGATTATGTATGGTAATATTTGTGTCTATCTTGATATCATGCACAAAATGAAACACAGACCGTTCATTCATCTTCACATCTTTCCTTTCAATTTCCGATGAGAATGCATGTGATTAATTGATTATAGTTTCACTGATGATCAGGAAAGGCAGAAATCCTTGTTGGAAGATGAACCAGAAGAAATTGAACCACCGCTGAAAAGATCTAGGTTGTGCTCTCAACGAAATCATTCCTCACCTGCTAAACATGATCCCTGTCCTAGTGCTGACACATGTACTTTAGAGTTGCAATCTCCCAGCAAGCAGAAGATGGATGGGTTCACCACTGAGTCTTATGAAGCTGAGGATGTCGAACTGAAGCCTCTTCTCTTGAAAGATTATCAGGGCAAAGGTAAGAAACAGAGTTCTTCAGAAGCTTCTCCTGTTTCAACACTGTCTAATGACATGGTAGTGCTCTCTGGTGATGACATGGAAGGACCTTGTAATCTATCACCTCATTTAACTATAAAGCAAAAGGGCGATACATCTCTTTCATATCCTGCTCTGCTACCCAAAAGAAGACTGCATTTTGATTGCCAGGAAGAGCCAAATGTTGTAGGTTCTTCTGATGCATCCAACAATGGTGCTCTTGTTGAGTACGACCTTAGTGATACTATGCCTCTAAATGTTCCATTTTCTGATAACCTGCCAGATTTTGATGTTCCTGTTGCTGTTGCTCCTTCAGGTATTTCTTCGATATTTAGAGTTTACTATAATAAGATCCATATGTCTCTCTTCCCACACATGGTTTGAAACTTTGAAATTTTGAATGGATTGTTCCTTGTTTCGAGTTTGGATACCCATTCAGTTGATATTTTCTTGATGGATTTTTCATTTTAAAGTTTCTCTTGTTGCCATGTATGCTTCTTTTGGTGGTTGTTTCCTAAATCAGAATATGAATAATGAAATGATTGACTAAAAGGTATAAACAGAGAAGATTTAACTTGCTAATGTCAACAACTTTCTTCTAGAAGTTAGTGTGGAATCTGAAAGCCAAAGAAAGACAGCATAGTCAAACTGCTATGATGCAACTTTCTCCACTGATATACATTCCTTCTTCTGAAGTTCCAAAGTTACAAATTTTACCAATTTTAAAAACACTTGTTAACGGAAAGGCTATGTCTTTTACTCTTCATTGAGAGGGAAAACTATCTCTTCTTGTCTGTTTGTTTTGAAGTTGATTAAAGATGATTCAGAATTTCTCCTCCTTCTTTCTGGGTCTTAATCTTAAATTGAATTTATACAAGATAGCTGCGTGGAGATTCTTATTGTTTACAGTAACTCTTTTAGTTTCTGCTCATAGTAGGTCCAATTTTTAACATTTTGTTTGATAAAAAGGAAAAAGGGATGTGTATAAAGAACATCAGTATTTGTTGCATCAGATGGGGGTCTAAATCCTCTTTCTGGGTAAAACCACATGGAAATTATATCAATTGGTAACAGTGGCGGAGGCAGGATCTCCACGAAGGGGGTTCAAAAAATTTTTTTTGTAGCTGGTGGGAATTGAACCCATGACCTTATGTAGATTTTGAACACCCTTGACCACTAAACTACACTTTTGGATTGTGTTAAGGGTGTTCAAAACTTAATATATAGAGGTAAAATACAGATTTTGCCTTATATATACGGTGTAATTTTTCGGCGAACGGTGTTCGGGTGAACACCCTTGCGCCCCCCTAAATCCGCCCCTGATTGGTAAATCGTACTTCTGAAATTGGAATCATTTATTTGCATTCCCTTCCTCTTAGATTTGTTGTTAAATTCCGGTCGTATCAAAATGTGAATACTATCTATAATCTAGAAGTTTTATTCTCTCATATTCTTTGGACTTGAATTTTTACAAATAACTCCTTTCTGTCAATTATCTGAAGATGTCTCAAGAAGAATTGAAAGACAAGACTTGGAGTTTCTCAACTCTGAACATTTGGGTATAGAGGGAAATGAAAAGGGTGTGACAAGTTCATCACAACTAGATATTGCTTCCTCTCAGAAGGGGGACGTGAAGATCTTCTTTGTCTATAAGCCATATTCCTCATCAAATTTTCGTCCACCAAGTTTAGATGCAGTCTTGAAGCGGATGGAGGAAAAGTATATGAAGTCTTATCGAATTTCTCAACCTGGTTTCTCTCTGTTGAGGCTGATGGAAAATCTGTGTGAATGCTATCTGACGGCTGGCACCAAGGCTAGGCCAGCAAATGGGCCATCAGCTGGGATAGAGTCTCAGAAACTTCATCCAGTCGGTGTGAGATATGATGCTGCTAATCATGAATTACACTTTGCTCCAGACATTAGCAATGGCTCATTCAAGTTGTCGAATCTTATCAAAGTCTCACCTCAAATTCCAAAATTTCCAGCTTCTGGAAATAGGGATATAGTGTGCTATATGATGAATTTTAATGGTACTAAGATTCATGGTGCTGAAAAGGACAAAACTAATAAGGTTCTTAAACTCCTTGCGCCTTCAACGATGAAGAATTCATTGGTTGTTCAGAAAAACAACTCATCTCCTGGTCTTCCTAGTTCTGCTTATTATTTTGAAGACATCACCAATGGTCAAGAGGAGCACAGAGTTTCGTTGATCAATGAATTCAGCCATGAGATCGTGCCTGTCTTTAAGTACATACCTAAGAACATTATTTTCCAAAATGCATATGTGAAGTTTCTTCTTGCTCGTATATCGGATGACAACTGTTGTTCAAACTGCAGTGAGGATTGTTTGTCTCTAGATATACCCTGTGCTTGTGCTGGTGAAACAGGGGGTGAATTTGCCTACACATCAGGTGGTTTGCTCAAGGAAAAGTTTCTCGAGAATTGCATCTCAATGAATCGTGAACCCCAAAGGCATGGCTTAGTATATTGTCAAGACTGTCCCCTTGAAAGGTCTAAGAACAATAGCATGTCTGGCGTGTGCAAGGGTCATTTGGTGAGGAAATTTATCAAAGAGTGCTGGCATAAATGCGGCTGCAGCAGGGGATGTGGTAATCGTGTTGTTCAGCGAGGCATAGCAGTGCCATTGCAGGTTAGAAAAATATTGCTAACCAAGGGTCTCAGGTCCGACCACTTCGGCTCATTTGGAACATAAGAAAGAGGAGATTGTTTCACTAATAGTGAAAATGATGTTAGGAGTATTAGAAATGACTTTTATGTCATATAAATTCTTGGTCAGGGAAAGCATGATAGATGATTGTGGTTTGAACTGCAAGCCTATATTGTACATATTGTTTTTTGCCATCTTGGTGTGATATAAATCATACTTGTCTGATTTATCAAAAAAGAAAAAGAAAAGGTTTTGTGCATGTTGAATACTTTTATAGAAACCTTGAGTATTAAGAAATTGCTTGACACATTCTTATCCTGCATGTCAGGTGTTTATGACAGCTCATGGAAAAGGTTGGGGGCTCAGGACACTGGAGGATTTGCCTAGAGGTGCTTTTGTCTGTGAATATGTAGGAGAAATAGTGACCAACACGGAGTTGTATGAGCGAAACACGCAAACCGCTGATGAGAGACACACATACCCAGTTTTGCTAGATGCAGACTGGGGTTCGGAAGGTGTCCTGAAGGATGAAGAGGCACTTTGTTTGGATGCTACTTCTTATGGAAATGTTGCAAGGTTCATTAATCATAGGTTAGTCGCCAATTCTCGTCCTTTACTCCAAATTGTAAGGTGTCCAATTCTTCTTCTTATGGGCTGATAGGTGGTTAGAAGTTTCCATTATTCTTCTTGGTATTTACATTGAAGAAAAGTTTGTTGTTTCTTCTTCTCTTCCCAATGTGGACTGAAACTAACCACATTGTAATTTTATCTTGGTCAGATGTTATGATGCTAACTTGGTTGAGATCCCAGTTGAAGTAGAGACTCCGGATCATCACTACTACCATGTATTTGTTATCTTTGTTTTCGCAGCCTTTTGAAGTATCCCTCTGTTATTTAGAAATCCGTGGAAAATTCACATCAAATCTTTTTTCATGTCACTGCAGGTTGCTTTTTTCACTACGAGGAAAGTTAATGCTTTAGAAGAGTTAACTTGGGTAATGCCCCCCATCTATGTTGAACACTATGACTTTAGAACTTTCTCATTTTAATGTACACAAGTCAAAAATAAGTGTAATTTATCTTTTTAACTAGTTGTTGACTTAGACTCGGGAAGAATCATTATAAATATGAAATATTGCAGGATTATGGTATTGACTTCACCGATCATAGTCATCCAGTGAAAGCGTTCAAGTGTTGCTGTGGAAGCGAACTTTGTCGAGACATCAAGTCTTTGAAGAGTCAGTTCATCTTTTTACTCCTCTTTCTTATACAATCCCAGCAGTGAAATCTGCCTCCTATTTTCATGTGCATATTGACCTCAGTACTTCTCTAGAGCTTTATGATACCTATTACTATGTGCCAGAAGTGCATTAAATACACCCACACAAGTACTCGCTTAAATATATTGAAAACCTCAATAATACTTGGGTGTTCCCCGGCTATATTCTCATTGAAGATGCAATTGGCTTCATATATACCATTTTAGTTGCTTCCTTTTCTAACCTTTTCTCCCGTTACATATGCATCTCTTCCCGCCCATTATATGAAACTGTTTAACAAGTGTATTGCTTCTGCTACTGTTCTACCTATCAGACCTTCGGTGCATCGAAATATTTAGTAATTGAAACGTTTTGTGCATGTGTTTCATTTCAAATATCTTGCTGATCGTGAACTGCTTCATTTGATCTTTATATCTAATCAGATATCTTTACTTGCAGGAGCTAGGAAGTAGATCCTGATGAAGATTCCTTCTCGCGGATGATATACTGACCGCATCGATAGCTCATATAGATAATAGGTAAATCAAGAAGCATTAGTGGTGAAAAAGAAATCAAGAAGCACTAGTTTTTTTTTTTTTTTTTTTTTGAAATGCACTGCTGATGTTAACAATCAAAAAAAGAAATGCTGATGTTACGTTTTGGTGAAATTGCATACAAGTATACTGGGAAAGCACGTTCTTTTTTGTTGATTGTTTCGTACATTCAGTATTTTACTTCTTAATCCTCTGCCTCTGCAGCAATAAGTTACTAGCATTTTCGCGGAGTCATGAAAGTTAAAACTGAGTAAAGAACTCAGTATGGCTTTACAAGTGCAGAAATGTTCGTTAGTGTAACATGGTAAATTATGCTACTGAATACTGACAGTATGTAAGTAAATCTTCCATGGAAATGTTACCCCCCCCCCCCCCCCCCCAAATACCATTCAAACATCGAAATATAGTCAGAAATAACTGCATATTATGAATTTAAAAAAAAGAGGCAGCTCAGTACACAAAACATTCAACGTTCACGCAGGGTCCGAGAGAGGGTTGCAGCCCAAGGGGTGTGATGTAGATAGCCTACCTTAATGCAAGCATTAGTGACTGCGTTCACTGCTTGAACCCGTGACCAATAGGTCAGACAGAGACAACTTTACCGTTTCTTCAAGGTTCCTTCTTGCTTTGTAATCTTTCTTGTCAATCCTTCCATCCTTTGAAGTTTGATCCTTCATTTTGTTCACAGTAGCTTTGCAAGTACCACTAATTTTCTCTATTAATGCAATTAAAATTAGCAAAGTAAATTATACAAATAAGAAAATCTTCTGTTTAAGCCTAAATAGTCTTACAAAATGCAACATCAAAATACAGTCAAGAAATAACTACATACTATGCACCAAGTGCTTAAATAGATAATAAAACTCTGCAACATGCAAACTCTAAATTCTTTCAAAATGTTGATCCTTCACCTTTGCCTTCTGCATTACCATATCCTTGTCAAACACATAGATACTCTCCGTACCAATAAAACCTTCAAAATTACTCTCCATTTTCTTAACCATAGTAATTTCTTCCCATTTACATAAGCCAACGATTTTACCGCAATCTTTTTCGTGCATTATCTTCTTCACACCATGAAGTTGTAAACTCCTTGTGAAACCTTTCACCTTACCTTTAAATTCTACCATCTCCAACTGAAATTTCTTTTGCCTACCATAATAAACACGTTTATAGTGTGCCATTACTCCTTTGATCCAAATTTTTCGGCTTTTCGCAACCTCAAATGCATATTCTTCGACTTTATCATCAATCTTGAAGGCAACCCTTCGAATATTATCAACCATTTGACTTATCTCTTTGTTTTCCATTTGTTTCTCCTCAGCATCTTTAAGAAATAGCTTCATTTTCTTGAGCTCTGAATGAAGATCTTCCACACATTTTTTAGCACCACATAAGAGTGTGCCTTTGTTTAATTTCAATACTCCTTCAATCCTCTCAATGAGAAAGGAAACAAAAGCTTCTGCCATTGATGTTTCTTCAGCACTGAGTATCATAATGGACTCAGAATGTAAAGTGAATGCTGTGTTGTTGGCTTCTGGCTATTTCCTCAAATTTATAATCTTGAAAATGAAGTTTCACTAATGACTGAGAAAGTCCTTGTAATTTGTTAAAACTATAGAAAGCTTCCAGTTAACTTCACAGAATTACACTATTGGTTAAACTTTTGAAGAATTCCTTGATTGTTTTAAATCTTTAAGGGTTAGTTTGGTTTGAAGGCAAGTTATACTGGGATTAGATATATTACGATTTAGTTATACAACTGGGATTAGTTATCCTGGTATTGTTTTCTACTGACTTTTTGGTATGTTATATTAATCTTAAGATTGTCAATTTTACTGCTTTACCCTGAGATAACTTATCCTGAGATTACTATTCCACCCTCTGACAGGTATAAGTTACCCCAGTACTATTTTTAATCCTGCGATAATTTATCCCAGGACTAGTAACCAAAAAAGGGATAAGGCGATACTAAATTTTTATCTCAATATTATTTTTGCTTATCCGTCTTACCAAACGATACCTAAAAGAGTTGTTATAATAAATATACCATATTTGACCAAGCTTCTTTTTGGTCAAAAACATTTTTTTTTTGTTGCCAATGTGCTTTTTTCAAAGTTAAGGGGTTGATCAAGTTTTTACAAGGGAAAAAAATAATTTTGAGTAGAAGCAGAATGGATTTTTACGAAGCAGAAAAAAAGTAGCTTCTCCTTAAAAGCACATTTCTAAAAAGTATTTTTGAAAAAAATACACTTAGAAGCATTTTTTAAAAGTATGAACAAACACTAATTGCTGCTCAAAAATATTTTTTGAATTAATAGCCAAACGCAAATTGATTCTAACTAAAAGTACTTTAAAAATACTTTTCAAAATAAATAGAATCTTGGCCAAATATGCTACAAATAGGAAAAAAGGTTAAATTGATTGACTCCATTATTCGTCTAAAAAAACGTCAACTAGCATTTCTATAAATTTGATGAACTTCTGATGTTAAAGTGAAATAACAAATAAAAATAACTTGACACTACAGAGCTAAAATACACAAGGAATTAAAAAAGGATCATCATTCAGTTCAACGTCATTTTCATCTTGCCTAAAAGTGATAATACTGGTTAATCACATACTCATATGGCAATTATTATTACATTACATATTTAGGTGCCAACAACCAAAGTTATTACTAGAGTGTGAACTGCCATATAATATCCTATTTTCGGCAATTCTTATCCCACTTAACGCGTTTTTTCAATTCATATTTCAGAAAATGACAGAAACTGTAATTATCTTAATTACACTTTGTTTTCTCTAGTCTATTTGTTAGGGGTGGGCATACTTTGGGCAAACCCAAAATCCAAATCGAAATCCGAATTTCTTGGATTTTTGGTTTGGATTTTCGGATTACGGATTGGATTTTGGATTTAATTTTTAAAATTTTTGGATTTCGGATTGGATATTGGATTTCGTACTTCGAACTTTTGGATATCCGAAAATCCGAAATTCTTATACTTTATATTTAGTCCATTATCCATATGTCAATAGTAATAAGTTCAATACTCAACCCATTAGATATTATCATATATATGTAATATTAATTACTAAGTTATTATGATAATACTTTCTATTTGGACATGGTTTTACTATTTCTACTTCTTATCTGTCGTATTAACGTCTCTATTGTATTTTTTTTTAATTTTATTATATAATAATTTCATTACTTTAATATTTCATTTGGATGATTGCAGTGAGAATGAAGAACTTTTCAGGCAATTTAACATAAGTACTTCATTTGGATATTCATTTTTGTAAAAAGAAGAGACATCTCAACTTATAAGCTCAAAACCGAAAATCCAAAATATCCAAACCGATTAATGCGAAACCGAACTTAAAAAATCCGATCCAACCCGAACTTATTTGGATTGGATTTGGATTGTCATTTCGTCAATCCGAAAACTAAAAATCCAAAACGAATTTTCATATGCAATTCAAACTGCCCGAACGCCCACCCCTACTATTTGTAGATGAAAATATCTTTGTAGATGAAAATTAGATATTAAGTATAAATTTCCAATATAGACCAGTCAAGCTGTCTTTTGTTCTTTTATAACTGTGCACACAATGCGTAATTACGTCTTGTTTTATCTCCTCATTAGACAAATCAGATGAATTCAGTATGTTATGTTCTGACTTTACTATTAACTATTAACTAAATATCTAGCTTATGTTTTGAGGATGAACAAAAAAACAAAATTATTTATTTCTTCAAATTTATCAGCAGCATGTTTGGCCAAGCTTCTTTTTAGTTAAATGTGTTTTTTTTTCAAAGTTAAGGTGTTTGGTTAAATTTTTAGAAAGAAAAAAGTACTTTTGAGTAAAAGTAGAAATAGTTTTTGAGAAGCATAAAAAATTATTTCTCCCAAAAGCACTTTTTAAAAAAATACTTTTGAGAAAAATACACTTAAAAATACTTTTCAAGAACTTGATCAAACACTAATTACTACTCAAAAGTACTTTATAAATCAATTAGCCAGATATAAATTATTTCTCACAAAAAATACTTTTTTAAAGTATATTTTAAAATAAACTAATTTTAGAAAAAAAGCTTGACCAAACAAACTATTAGTGTTGCATCAGGTGAAAGGACACTGATAATGTTATTGTAAATCCTGCCCGACTGTCATCATCCTAAGAAGTGGTAAAAATCGTGTGGGGTAGCCACTTTTTAAAGTGGTATTTACTTTTATCCAGCATTTTTTATGCTTAACAATAGTAGCCACTAGTCTATTAAAATAAAAAGACTGTGTTACCCTTTCTTCTACATTATTTTTGCTGCCTCGTTTTTGCCTTTGCAAATCTTCATACTTGCACCCGCTGTTTTGATTTCTCATTTGTGTGAGGAATTTTGCATTCCTTAAACTACGGATAAACTTTGTTGGAATAATTTCTTGAAGTCAACTCTTCTATTGTCGCTTCGAAGCTGCAGCAAGGATTAATTTAATTTAAGTTTTGGTGTCAAGTTGTTAAATATTATACTCCTAAATATTCCACTGCTTATTGATGCATTTCGTCATCCAAAAAAATTAAATACGACTACCATGGATGGCGTCTCTTAAATTCTTTTGCGTAGCTGTGCTAGTTGAATTGGTTGATGAAGTGCACCTGTGAATGGACCTGGTAAATAATAATAAACTAGTGATCCTGAACTTATAGTTATAAGTTCAAAAGTTAAGGACATTTGATCCTGAACTTCGAGTTCCAAGTTCAAAAGTTAAGGACACTTGGTCTTGAACTTAGAGTTACAAGTTCAAAAGTTAAGGACACTTGGTCCTGAACTTAGACTAACAAGCTCAAAAGTTAAGGATAATAGGTCCTGAACTTATAGTTACAAGTTCAAAAGTTAAGACAATAGGTTCTGAAGTCCTGACTTAGACTAACAAGCTCAAAAGTTAAGGACAATAGGTCCTGAACTTAGGCTAAGAAGCCCAAAAGTTAAGGACAATAGGTCATGAACTTACAGTTACAAGTTCAAAAGTTAAGGACAATAGGTCCTGAAGTCCTGAACTTAGACTAACAAGCTCAAAAGTTAAGGACAATAGGTCCTGAACTTAGGCTAAGAAGCCCAAAAGTTAAGGACACTTGGTCCTGAACTTAGAGTTACAAGTTCAAAAGTTAAGGACATGTAGTCCTGAAGTCCCGAAGTTAAGTTCAAAAGTTAAGGACATGTAGTCCTGAATGTTAGATCTAATTTTAATGATGCAAATAATATATCTGTGTAGGAAATCAATTAGAGAAGATCAAGGAATCAAGGAGCTACTACGAGATTGCTGAAGTCAATCTGGATGCTTAAGGAAAGAAATCAATCAGCAAAGATTATGAAATCATGGACAGCTGCGATGGAAAAAATCAAGCAAGCCTAAACTTAAGGCATCAATCAAGGCCAGCACATTCAATCCGGAAGATTAAAGCAGTCAAAAAGCATCGAAGATTCTGTAAGAAGATTAGCTGAGCTGCTAATTTCGGAAGGACCAACAATCAAGGAGTAAACCCTCATCATCAACAACTATAGAAGGAAAGCTGTCAATTTCCTCTCATCAATGAAGAGCAACGGCAAGCAATCTTATTCTTGGAAAGAATCAATCTCTTTCCAAGGATCAAATCTCTTGGGTTGTCAAGTCTCGTCAGCAAACGGCCTTCACCAAAGTATTTATACTCAGCATCAAGCCTTAGACAAAATATACTTTGATCGAACCAAAAATCCTCTCTTTATTCTACTGCAAACAAACATTATAGTTCTCTAAGACCTGTTGTGTAACAAGTCAGAGAAAAAAAAAGAGAACAACACTGGTGAGGCACTGTATCAAAAGAGACGAGTGTTATAGGAACTGAGCTATCACGTCATTTCCATTGTACTCGAAGAAATGCATTTACTAAAGAGAACTCCCTTGCAACCCAAGGGGACTGGACTAGGATTCACATTGAATCCGAACCTGTATAAAATTCCGGTGTCTTTAATTCCTGCACTTACTTTCTGTGTTTTATATTCTTCTATTATAACTGTTAGGTTATTGCATCTAGTCGACTAATTGAAAAACCAGTCAACTAATAGAGATTAAGATTAAAAATATACAATTCACCCCCCTCTTGTACTTTCAATTGGTATCAGAGCAAGGCTCACATTCTACTTTTGCTTAACAGCTTGTGAGAAAAGATCATTGCAAATCAAGTTATTATAGGAGCTCTCTTCTAGGAAGGAACTTCACAAGTTAGACCACCATACTTCAATCGACAACATTTCTCTCACTGGAAAGTGCGTATGGAGATCTTTGCCAAGGCTTATGACGTTAAAGTTTGGAGAGTCATCAAAAAGGGGAACTATCCCTTACCAGCTGCTACTCCATCACTTGCTGATCCTGAAGATATAGATCCATATACAAAAGAGCAAATGGAAGTGGTACAAGTTAACAATAAAGCGAGAAATCTGCTTCACAATGCTATAAGTGGTGAAGAATATGAGAAAATCTCTAGCTGTGACACAACCAAAGAAATGTGGGACTGTCACGACCGAATTCCCGAACCCGGTCGTGATGGCGCCTCTCGTGAAGACAAGGCCAGCCAGAACAAACGAATCACCTCCTTTAAACAATTAATTAACATAAACAGAACTAAAACATGTTTAAGATAGCTATAATTACGGAAACAGCGATAATAACAAGGAAAACCATCCCGACACAGCCCAAACCGGGGTGTCACAAGTCACGAGCATCTTTCAGAGTATAATTACAACTGCAAGGCCAAAAATATACAAAAGAGAACTGATAAACATAAGGAAGAAATGCGGTGCTGCGAACGCTAGCAGTCACCTCGCTAAACTCCGATAAACTTAGCCTCCGATCAACTCAAACCCGCTACCGGGTGAACAAACACTTGCATCTGCACACGAGGTGCAGGGAGTAAAG
Organism: Nicotiana attenuata; assembly: GCF_001879085.1. Taxonomy (NCBI): domain Eukaryota; kingdom Viridiplantae; phylum Streptophyta; class Magnoliopsida; order Solanales; family Solanaceae; genus Nicotiana; species Nicotiana attenuata. The sequence continues at coordinate 82,526 of NW_017673641.1, forward strand.
TGAGTACTCCAACTCAATGAGTAATAACAATAAATAATGGCTGAAAGCATGAAAACACATAAATGCACAAGGCAATTCTATATCAGGCAGTAAATTACTTAAAGCAGTAAAACCGTAAAGAATCAAATGAAATCTCCTTTTAAAAATAGGTAAATTAGGTAAAACAACAAGTAAATAGTGAGTAGTAATCTGCCCCTCGGGCCCAGTATCAATCACTCAGCACAGTATCAGCCCCTCGGGCTCACTCTCAGTTACTCAGCATAGTATCAGCCCCTCGGGCTCACTCTCAGATCATATGGGTACCTGCGCTCACTGTGGTTGTGCAGACTCCGGAGGGGCCCCTTACGGCCCAAGCGCTATATCAACATAAGGCCTGAAAGCCTTCTCACATCACACATAAGGCCTGAAAGCCTCCTCACATCACACTCGAGGCCTAAAAGCCTCCTCACATCACACTCGAGGCCTGAAAGCCTCCTCACATATGGCCCTCGGCCTCACTCAGTCCAGAAAACATCATAAGCCCCTCAGGCATCAATAAAACAGCAGTGCTCAGCCCAAACAACAGTGGAAATATCATTTAAGTCTCAAAGTTCAATTAAAGCAGCTGAGTTTGTAAAACAGTATAATCAACAGGACTGAGTTCAAGTAGTATATCAAAATAGTGAGGAAACGGTGATAAAAATCCACGAAGGATTCAAGCAGCCGGCATGAAGCCCAAAATATGGCAATAGGCCCAAGTCATGTTGATAACAAATACATTTCAGTCAAATACGCGGTAAAAATATTAATCGGGATGGACCAAGTCACAATCCCCAGTAGTAAACAACCCCGCGCTCGCCACTAAGCGCGTGTTTCACCTCAAAACAGCACTACATTGTGCAAATCCGGGGTTTCAAACCCTCAGGACATCATTTACTATCATTACTCACCTCGATCAGGTCCAAACTCTAGCCCGCGAGGACTCGCCCGCATGAATCGACCTCCGGATGCTCCAAATCTAGCCACAATCAGTACATAATCATTAAAATATGCTAAGGGAGCAAAGCCCACTCGAAAATATCCAAGTTAACATCAAAATCCCGAAATTGCTCAAACCCGGCCCCCGGGCCCACGCTTCAGAATTCGACGAAACTCACAAAATCCGACAACCCATTCAACCATGAGTCCAACCATACCAAAATTACTAAATTCCGATACAAATTCAGCCTCCAAATCTTCAAATCTTATTTTCAAATCCCTAGGTCCAAATCCCTAATTTACACCTCAAAGACATGTAATCTAGTCGGATTATTCGATGATAATTCAATATTATGGAGTAGAAATGATCACAAGTGACTTACCTCAAGATTTCCCATGATTTCTTGCTCAAAAATCGCCCCAAGCCGTGTTCTTTCACAAAAAAAACGTCAAAATGAGCAAAAAAAAAAAAAAAAAAAAAACAGAAAAACACTAATACACCCGAATCTGGTCGCTAAAAGTGCCAAATCTGGTCGCTAAAAGGTGCACACCAGATCTGATGCACCAGCAATCTTTAATTTCACTAAAAAGGCTCTAACTCCATCATACAAACTCGGAATTCGATGATTCTTGTTCCTATGAGTCACAAATAATAATACGAACATATCCCTTCAATCGAAACTCAATTCAGAGCTCATTTGCTCAGTGTGATACCCATTTTGCTCGTTAAACAATTAACTCATGTTTCGCGTCAAAAACCCAATCGCGACTTGATGAAATTAAACCAAACTTTCCAGATCACTCCTATAATTCATTGTCAAAATTCCGGAAGTCTCGAAATCAAATTTCGATCTCTAGAACTAAAAATGGACCTTTGGATCATTACATGCTTATGCTCAAAACGGCAAAATCTTCCAAAAACTCCTCCAAAACTTATCCGAGCCTCATGGGACCCCGACCAAACATGCCAACACACCCCATAACATCATTCAAACTTGTTCCAACCTTCGGAACGCTCAAAACAACATCAAAACATCGAATCACCCTCGGATTCAAGCCTAAGAATTCCAAAACTTCCGAATTACTCTTTCGATCAAAAACCCGACCAAACGACGTCCGAATGACCTGAAATTTTGCACACACATCACAAATGACATAACGAAGCTACAGCAACTCTCGGAATTCCATTCCGACCCTCGGATCAAAATCTCACCTATCAACCGGAATTCGCCAAATTACTAACTTCGCCAATTCAAGCCTAATTCTACACCGGACTTCCAAAACCAATTCCGATCACGCTCCTAAGTCACAAATCACCTAACGAAGCTAACCAAATCATAAAAACTCCGATCCGAGCTCATATACAAATAAGTCAACTCTTGGTCAAACCTTTCAAATTCAAAGCTTTCAACTGAAACTGTTCTTTCAAATTCATTCCAAATTTTCCTGAAAACCAAAACCAACGATCTACATTAGTCATAATACATAACACGGGGCAAGTCATGCCCGAAAACTGGCGATCAAAGTGCAAAAGCTCAAAACGACCGGTGGGGTCGTTACATCCTCCCCCACTTAAACACACGTTCGTCCTCGAACGTACCCAGAGTTGTCCTAGAAGCCAACCAATAGCTGAATAACCTTACCATGCATATACCCGGGGGTGATCCTACGTCACCCTATCTCATATAGGTCCGGTAACACATTTTAACTAAAATCACACAATCCAGTCTAGCCCATAAATCATAGAACCACATCTCACTTTCCGAAATCATACACAAGATCAGAACCTCACATCTATATTCAGAATAAGCCCGAACCAGCTGTAATAACCCATACCTGCAACCTCAGGTGCAATCATATGATATACCACATAACTCAAACACTCACGATAACTTCTATTCACAGCAGCTGCACACAACACCCGAATACCGGTAGAAAACCTCTTATCAACTAAGGTCTTATTCCAATACTTCTATATACTGCCGACGATAAATGAAACACGCAATAAACCGTAACCATTTCTCAGGTCAACCATTCATGAAGCCACTTCCCTTTTGACTAATACTACAGCAGATTTCCGAGCCGAACCTCGATATTATCCTTCCAACAAGCTGAAATCAAATCCGTTCGTATTCATTAATGACCCCAACGATCACCTCAAATCCAACACACCACTCTGGTGACATGACACATCAATACAGGCCTAAGCCACAACTTGCATAATTCGCGCACCAATAAGAAACGGTCTGAACATACTCAAATCATGAAAATGACCCAAACGAAAGAGCTGTACCTCAAGCTCATCAGTACCATCACAACACAAAGCTGAGACCCCGTCTCACATCATAGAAATAGAACACATGAATCTACCCCGAAAGGTCATATCTCCAAGTAGCCTCGCTACAATGCGCGATCCTATCCAAACACTGTTACACCTGGAACACCTCAAGTCACTATGCTTAAAATCGACGGCCACGCACAATTTGATGTCTGGAACCCAAGCAAATCATTACACCCACGGTGAAACAAATAACATATGCCATGCAACCCGATAGGACACAACCGATACGCCGTTCACTAAGCATCGCTCACTTACTCTTCCCGCTCGAATCCCACTAAGAGACCCCAATTGAACCGCACCATATGTGCCTATAACCAACAAATCATAGCACCCCGCAACACAGAAAGGTAACTCATAGGTCTCCCCAGATCACTGATAAGCTCAACAACGGTCTAATCAATACCTCCCTCAACAATGCCATTCGGAGCCAAACAAACCGGCTCAAGATAGAACACTCACCCACATTAACCTGCCAACGAACTCCTTATCAAGGAAACCTGAATATGCTCCTTCCACCTCTATAACTCTGCCGGTGCTATACGATACGATACAAGGCACCAACTCAACACCGAAATCCACAACCTTGCCCGGCGACATGCCCAGCCACAAGAAATACCTCTGAAAGCCTTCTCACATCACACATAAGGCCTGAAAGCCTCCTCACATCACACTCGAGGCCTGAAAGCCTCCTCACATCACACTCGAGGCCTGAAAGCCTCCTCACATCACACTCGAGGCCTGAAAGCCTCCTCACATATGGCCCTCAGCCTTACTCAGTCCAGAAAACATCATAAGCCCCTCAGGCATCAATAAAATAGTAGTGCTCAGCCCAAACAACAGTGGAAATATCATTTAAGTCTCAAAGTTCAATTAAAGTAGCTGAGTTTGTAAAACAGTATAATAAACAGGACTGAGTTCAAGTAGTATATCAAAATAGTGAGGAAACGGTGATAAAAATCCACGAAGGATTCAAGCAGTCGGCATAAAGCCCAAAATATGGCAATAGGCCCAAGTCATGTTGATAACAAATACATTTCAGTCAAATACGCGGTAAAAATATTAATCGGGATGGACCAAGTCACAGTCCCCAGTAGTAAACAACCCCGCGCTCGCCACTAAGCGCGTGTTTCACCTCAATACAGCACTACGTTGTGCAAATCCGGGGTTTCAAACCCTCATGACATCATTTACTATCATTACTCACCTCGATTCGGTCCAAACTCTAGCCCGCGATGCCTCACCTGCACGAATCGACCTCCGGATGCTCCAAATCTAGCCACAATCAGTACATAATCATTAAAATATGCTAAGGGAGCAAAGCCCACTCGAAAATATCCAAGTTAACATCAAAATTCCGAAATTGCTCAAACCCGGCCCTCGGGCCCACGCTTCGAAATTCGACGAAACTCACAAAATCCGATAACCCATTCAACCACGAGTCCAACCATACCAAAATTACTAAATTCCGATAACAATTCGACCTCCAAATCTTCAAATCTTATTTTCAAATCACTAGGTCCAAATCCCCAATTTACACCTCAAAGACATGTAATCTAGTCGGATTATTCGATGATAATTCAATATGATGGAGTAGAAATGATCACAAGTGACTTACCTCAAGATTTCTTATGATTTCTTGCTCAAAAATCGCCCCAAGCCGTGTTCTTTCACAAAAAAAATGTCAAAATGAGCAAAAAAAACAGAACAACACTAATACACCCAAATCTGGTTGCTAAAAGGTGCACACCAGATCTGATGCACCAGCAATCTTTAATTTCACTAAAAAGGCTCTAACTCCATCATACAAACTCGGAATTTGATGATTCTTGTTCCTATGAATCACAAATAATAATACGAACATATCCCTTCAATCGAAACTCAATTCGGAGCTCATTTGCTCAGTGTGATACCCATTTCGCTCGTTAAACAATTAGCTCATGTTTCACGTCAAAAACCCACTCGCGACTTGATGAAATTAAACCAAACTTTCCAGATCACTCCTATAATTCATTGTCAAAATTCCGAAAGTCTCGAAAATTTCGATCTCTAGAACTAAAAATGGACCTTTGGATCATTACATGCTTATGCTCAAATCGGCAAAATCTTCTAAAAACTCCTCCAAAACTTATCCGAGCCTCATGGGACCCTGACCAAACATGCCAACACACCCCATAACATCATTCAAACTTGTTCCAACCTTCGGAACGCTCAAAACAATATCAAAACATCGAATCACCCTCCGATTCAATCCTAAGAATTCCAAAACTTCCGAATTACTCTTTCGATCAAAAACCCGACCAAACGACGTTCGAATGACCTGAAATTTTGCACATGCATCACAAATGACATAACGAAGCTACAACAACTCTCGGAAATCCATTCCGACCCTCAGATCAAAATCTCACCTATCAACCGGATTCGCCAAATTACTAACTTCGCCAATCAAGCCTAATTCTACACCGGACTTCCAAAACCAATTGCGATCACGCTCCTAAGTCCACCTAACGAAGCTAACCAAATCATAAAAACTCCAATCCGAGCTCATATACAAATAAGTCAACTCTTGGTCAAACCTTTCAAATTCAAATCTTTCAACTGAAACCGTTCTTTCAAATTCATTCCAAATTTTCCTGAAAACCAAAACCAACGATCTACATTAGTCATAATACATAACACAGGCCAAGTCATGCCCGAAAACTGGCGATCAAAGTGCAAAAGCTCAAAACGACCGGTGGGGTCGTTACATCCTCCCCCACTTAAACACACGTTCGTCCTCGAACGTACCCAGAGTTGTCCTAGAAGCCAACCAATAGCTGAATAACCTTACCATGCAAATACCCGGGGGTGATCCTACGTCACCCTATCTCATATAGGTCCGGAAACACATTTTAACTAAAATCACACAATCCAGTCTAGCCCATAAATCATAGAACCACATCTCACTTTCCGAAATCATACACAAGATCAGAACCTCACATCTATATTCAGAATAAGCCCGAACCAGCTGTAATAACCCATACCTGCAACCTCAGGTGCAATCATATGATATAGCACATAACTCAAACACTCACGATAACTTCTATTCACAGCTGCTGCACACAACACCCGAATACCGGTAGTAAACCTCTTATCAACTAAGGTCTTATTCCAATACTTCTATATACTGCCGACGATAAATGAAACACGCAATAAACCGTAACCATTTCTCAGGTCAACCATTCATGAAGCCACTTCCCTTTTGACTAATACTACAGCAGATTTCCGAGCCGAACCTCGATATTATCCTTCCAACAAGCTGAAATCAAATCCGTTCGTATTCATTAATGACCCCAACGATCACCTCAAATCCAACACACCACTCTGGTGACATGACACATCAATACAGGCCTAAGCCACAACTTG
>NW_017673641.1:90292-94711 GCF_001879085.1 Nicotiana attenuata
GTTTAATCACATTACCCTTTTTCTAAGACATATACTCTCGTCAAATCACTTCCAATTAGCTGTACCATTTCCCTGATTATCTGAGGCTACCCGTTGCCTAAGAGTTTATGAACTTCCTTCCAGAATTGAACTTAAACCTCATACACGCAAATCTCGATCCTCCACAATGTACCACATATACCATACCATCCAAGGATAACAGGAAAACTTTTATCTCTCTTCCGAGCCACAGACATCTACGCACTCAACTAGTCAAGAGCTTCCATTGATCCCATCTAGATGAAAAATCATTACACATCCCATGCCTCTCATATTCTTAGAAAATGCACCTCTCCAACCACGGTAGGAATCAACAAGAACTCCCCCAATTCCGTTTGCACAAATTAAACTGCCAGGACTGAATCCTTCTAACTATACCAAGCTAAGCAAGCCATCAAACCCATGAGCATTGCTGCAAAATACCTGTAGGAACCCATTACCTCGAACACATATAAAGAATTGATCATATCCTTACCATACCGATTCGATCTACTATCGAGCTACTCCATCTATCTAAATTTCCTTCTGATTCATTTCCAACTTGATGCTTCCTCTTGCTGTAGTGCCACAATCTCTCAACCCAGATTTACCTCACGAGATCCAGGCATAAGTCCACGCTGTCTAAGACCCATAAGCCGCTGAATACTCTCTTAAATATTCCCAAAACATCACGTTCCCGAATACTTTAATCTGAAGAACTTCCTGCGAATCCGAATCCTTTACCTTTACTTTCCTGGTACTGATACATAGGAACCCATAATTCACATCGAAATACTACAAGTCTTGCCCCCTTCCAATGAAAACAACAGCTTCTAACCACATATGCAACTTTAAAATACCCGATTGTTCCCTGTAGGATCTTGAACATATTAGATCCATCCTCGCAAGTCATTCACTCTTATTCAAACTGCAACTTACTGACCTAACGAACAGAATCACCCGTGCCTCATTGGCACTCCGATACCGCAAAATGAAATCCTCATCCCAATACAACCAAGCAACTTCCTGCTCTATGCGCTGAGCATCCTTTTCCAACAACACTCTAGGCATTCTGTGATTCTCATACTCTGTGAAGCATAATATATCCTTTGTCAAACTCTTCCTTTACTCTAGCCATAGCTAATTCACTCGCACGCCCCAAACTGGAACCAACATAGCACCTAAACGTGAAATCAACTGCTCACAACAGACTCCCCCACTTGGCTCGAAGCCATAGATCAAGATACACTCAATAACTCATAACACTTTTACTTTATTGATGCCACAATACCATAGTGAGATTATACTCAAATCATTCATAAGTTTGTGAAAACACATATCATCCAGTACTGTAAATCTTCTGCAAATCTCGCATTCATCCCCACAACAATTAAACCCACTCTCTTAAGCGACCCGAAATTTCAAATTTCAACACGTACCCTTCAATTACACATGAGATCTTCTAACATACACATAAGGATCACACCACTTCAAAACGCTCCGCAGGAGATAACCCATCTGCTTTGCCTCAATATAACATTTCTGTTTACCTTCCACCGTCATACACATTACACCGTTACTTAGTGTTCCTGAGTCTGAACTCATACCGCAACATGAAATTTATTTCACCCACAACCGGAAAACATGAAAAGATCCTTCACACGCCCATAACTTGGGGATATACCTTGAATCACGATGGAATTCAAACACCTAATAGTTCTTCTATCATCCAGCAGACCTTCCCCGTCACTTCCAAGTTACATAGATACATCTCGCAGTACTAACATACTCATCACATGGCTATCCAGTCGTCATTTCCACTAATAGGGAAAATACCGAACATATAAGTTCAAAACAATTACTCACACAATCAGCACCTCGGTGCTCAAGCTATAGGCAAAGATCCGGCCTCAAGTCCTCTAGACTGGCCCAACATCAACTCACAGAGATCACATCTCGCCCCTCGATCGGAGAATCACAAGCAATCAAGGCACATCTGATACTAAGCGCTCATGCGCGCTTGCGAACGCGTGGAAGGAATTTCAAGAGTTACTTTTCAAGCTGAATCAAGGACGCACGATAAGAATTCAAGAATGTGAAGTTTTCCTAAAGGTTCAGCAGCCTCTCGAGGAGAAATACAGACGTCTCCGTACCGCTCCGCGAGATCTACTAAACCTGCTCATGACTCGTGAGACCTAGTAACCTAGGCTCTGATACCAACTTGTCATGACCCAATTCCCGAACCCGGTCGTGATGGCGCCTCTCGTGAAAACAAGGCCAGCCAGAACAAACGAAACACCTCATTTAAATAATTAATTAACATAAACAGAACTAAAACATGTTTAAGATAACCATAATTACGGAAACAGCGATAATAACAAGGAAAACCATCCCGACACAGCTCAAACCGGGGTGTCACAAGTCACGAGCATCTATCAGAGTATAATTACAACTGCAAGGCCTAAAATATACAGAAGAGAACTGATAAACATGAGGAAGAAATGCGGTGCTGCGAACGCTAGCAGTCACCTCACTAAACTCCGATAAACATAGCCTCCGATCAACTCAAACCCGCTACCGGGTGAACAAATACCTACATCTGCACACGAGGTGCAGGGAGTAAAGTGAGTACTCCAACTCTGTGAGTAATAACAATAAATAATGGCTAAAAGCATGAAAACACATAAATGCACAAGGCAATTCTATATCAGGCAGTAAATTACTTAAAGCAGTAAAACCGTAAAGAATCAAATGAAATCTCCTTTTAAAAATAGGTAAATCAGGTAAAACAACAAGTAAATAGTGAGTAGTAATCTGCCCCTCGGGCCCAGTATCAATCGCTCAGAACAGTATCAGCCCCTCGGGCTCAGTATCAATCACTCAGCACAGTATCAGCCCTTCGGGCTCACTCTCAGTTACTCAGCATAGTATCAGCCCCTCGGGCTCACTCTCAGATCATATGGGTACCTGCGCTAACTGTGGCTCTGCAGACTCCGGAGGGGCCCCTTACGGCCCAAGCGCTATATCAACATAAGGCCTGAAAGCCTTCTCACATCACACATAAGGCCTGAAAGCCTCCTCACATCACACTCGAGGCCTGAAGGCCTCCTCACATCACACTCGAGGCCTGAAAGCCTCCTCACATCACACTCGAGGCCTGAAAGCCTCCTCACATATGGCCCTCGGCCTCACTCAGTCCAGAAAACATCATAAGCCCCTCAGGCATCAATAAAATAGTAGTGCTCAGCCCAAACAATAGTGGAAATATCATTTAAGTCTCAAAGTTCAATTAAAGCAGCTGAGTTTGTAAAACAGTATAATCAACAGGACTGAGTTCAAGTAGTATATCAAAATAGTGAGGAAACGGTGATAAAAATCCACGAAGGATTCAAGCAGTCGACATGAAGCCCAAAATATGGCAATAGGCTCAAGTCATGTTGATAACAAATACATTTCAGTCAAATACGCGGTAAAAATATTAATCGGGATGGACCAAGTCACAATCCCCAGTAGTAAACAACCCCGCGCTCGCCACTAAGCGCGTGTTTCACCTCAATACAGCACTACGTTGTGCAAATCCGGGATTTCAAACCCTCAGGACATCATTTACTATCATTACTCACCTCGATCCGGTCCAAACTCTAGCCCGCGATGCCTCGCCCGCACGAATCGACCTCCGGATGCTCCAAATCTAGCCACAATCAGTACATAATTATTAAAATATGCTAAGGGAGCAAAGNGAGGGGCCCCTTACGGCCCAAGCGCTATATCAACATAAGGCCTGAAAGCCTTCTCACATCACACATAAGGCCTGAAGGCCTCCTCACATCACACTCGAGGCCTGAAAGCCTCCTCACATATGGCCCTCGGCCTCACTCAGTCCAGAAAACATCATAAGCCCCTCAGGCATCAATAAAATAGTAGTGCTCAGCCCAAACAATAGTGGAAATATCATTTAAGTCTCAAAGTTCAATTAAAGCAGCTGAGTTTGTAAAACAGTATAATCAACAGGACTGAGTTCAAGTAGTATATCAAAATAGTGAGGAAACGGTGATAAAAATCCACGAAGGATTCAAGCAGTCGACATGAAGCCCAAAATATGGCAATAGGCTCAAGTCATGTTGATAACAAATACATTTCAGTCAAATACGCGGTAAAAATATTAATCGGGATGGACCAAGTCACAATCCCCAGTAGTAAACAACCCCGCGCTCGCCACTAAGCGCGTGTTTCACCTCAATACAGCACTACGTTGTGCAAATCCGGGATTTCAAACCCTCAGGACATCATTTACTATCATTACTCACCTCGATCCGGTCCAAACTCTAGCCCGCGATGCCTCGCCCGCACGAATCGACCTCCGGATGCTCCAAATCTAGCCACAATCAGTACATAATTATT
>NW_017673641.1:94721-96516 GCF_001879085.1 Nicotiana attenuata
AGCGACCACGACACTACTTTATTTACTACTAAAAGAACGCTAACTACCACTACATACAACTACGAGTTACGATCGATTCTTGTTCCTATGAGTCACAAATAATAATACGAACATATCCCTTCAATCGAAACTCAATTCGGAGCTCATTTGCTCAGTGTGATACCCATTTCGCTCGTTAAACAATTAACTCATGTTTCACGTCAAAAACCCAATCGCGACTTGATGAAATTAAACCAAACTTTCCAGATCACTCCTATAATTCATTGTCAAAATTCCGAAAGTCTCGAAATCAAATTTCGATCTCTAGAACTAAAAATGGACCTTTGGATCATTACATGCTTATGCTCAAAACGGCAAAATCTTCCAAAAACTCCTCCAAAACTTATCCGAGCCTCATGGGACCCCGACCAAACATGCCAACACACCCCATAACATCATTCAAACTTGTTCCAACCTTCGAAACGCTCAAAACAACATCAAATCATCGAATCACCCTCCGATTCAAGCCTAAGAATTTCAAAACTTCCGAATTACTCTTTCGATCAAAAACCCGACCAAACGACGTCCGAATGACCTGAAATTTTGCACACACATCACAAATGAAATAACGAAGCAACAGCAACTCTCGGAATTCCATTTCGACCCTCGGATCAAAATCTCACCTATCAACCGGAATTCGCCAAATTACTAACTTCGCCAATTCAAGCCTAATTCTACACCGGACTTCCAAAACCAATTCCGATCACGCTCCTAAGTCACCAATCACCTAAGGAAGCTAACAAAATCATAAAAACTCCGATCCGAGCTCATATACAAATAAGTCAACTCTTGGTCAAACCTTTTAAATTCAAACCTTTCAACTGAAACTGTTCTTTCAAATTCATTCCAAATTTTCCTGAAAACCAAAACCAACGATCTAAATTAGTCATAATACATAACACGGGGCAAGTCATGCCCAAAAACTGGTGATCAAAGTGCAAAAGCTCAAAATGACCGGTGGGGTCGTTACAGGGACAAGCTTGAGGTTACATACGAAGGAACCGGCAAAGTAAAGGAAACACATATCAACATGTTGGTTCATGATTACGAACTCTTCTCAATGAAAGAAGGAGAATCTATTGAAGAGATGTTTGCCAGGTTCAGCAAAATAATTAGCGATCTAAAGGCATTTGGCAAGCCATATACTAGTGGTGATCAAGTCAGAAAAATTCTCAGAAGCCTGCCAACCACTTGGCAGACCAAAGTAATCACACTTGAATCTCAGGATCTAAACAAATTATCATATGATGAACTACGAGGAGAACTCATAGCCTTTGAAAAGACGCATCTCAAGAAGACTAGTCAAGAAGAAAAAAAGAAAATAGTCGCATTTAAGGCTTCAACTGAATAGCTGAAAATGAAATTGATGATGATCCTGAAGCTCTACAAGAAGAGATTGCTATGCTATCAAGAAACATGGATGGCTTAATGTGAAGATTCAGAAATATAAAGAAAGGAAGAATCCCGCCCAGACGATCCAAGCAATACAACGAACAGGACAAGAATAATGGAAAATGCTATGAGTGTGGAAGATTTGGACACATTCAAGCTGAGTGCCCAGAACTAAAAAGTAAAATTTCTAGAGGCTTTAACAAGAACAAATCTTTTGGAAGCTGGAGTGATGAAGACAGTTCATAACACGAAGAGATAGCAAATCTTTGCTTCATGACGATTCTAGAAAACGAGATGAAAAAATCCTCAGGATGCTGGACAGATGAGGACACTTCAGATGACGAAGGCAAAGATGACACGAAAA
>NW_017673641.1:98773-112928 GCF_001879085.1 Nicotiana attenuata
AGAAATAAATTGAACGAGGATGGAAAGGTCGTAAGGAATAAAGCCAGACTAGTTGCTTAGGGATATTCACAACAGGAAGGAGTCGACTATGACGAAACCTTTGCTCCAGTAACTCGCTTGGAGTCTATACAAATTCTTCTGGCATATGCATCGTTTAAAGGATTTAAGTAGTTTCAAATGGATGTCAAAAGTGCCTTTTTGAACGGATTTATTGAGGAAGAAGTATACGTGAAACAACCGCCTGGGTTTGTAGATTCAAAGTTTCCCTACCATGTATACAAGCTCACTAAGGCACTATATGGACTAAAGCAAGCTCCACGTGCTTGGTATGATGGACTTAGTTCTTTTCTTGTTGATCATGGCTTCACAAGAGGTAAAGTAGACACTACCTTGTTTACTAAAAGATCATCAGAAGGTAATCTCATTATTCGGATTTATGTTGATGATATTATATTTGGTAGTGCTAACCCTCTTATGTGCAAGGAATTTTCAAATCTTATGCAAAGCGAATTCGAAATGAGCATGATGGGAGAGCTAACATTCTTCCTTGGACTCCAAATTCAACAATCTGAAGAAGGAACCTTTATATGTCAGACCAAATACACAAAGGAACTGATTCAAAAATTTGGCATGAGCAATGCAAAATCCATTGGCACACCAATGAGTCCTCCAACAAATCTAGACAAAGATGAACATGGAATCCCTGTTGATGAAACTAAATATCGTGGAATGATTGGATCATTACTGTATCTGACGGCAAGTCGACTAGATATTATGTTTAGTGTGTGTAAATATTCCAGGTTTCAGTCAGCTCCTAAGGAATCTCATCTGACTGCAGTGAAGAGAATCATTCGATATCTCATTGGGACTGTATCTCATGGACTATGGTATCCTCGCTCTAACTCTTTTAAACCAGAAGGTTTTTCATATGCTGACCTTGCAGGTGATAAGGAAGATAGAAAAAGCACAAGTGGTACATGTCAATTACTTGGAAAGGTATTGATATCTTGGAACAGTAAAAAACAAGCATCAGTTGCATTATCTACCACTGAAGCTGAATACATTGCTATTGGACAATGCTATGCACAATTACTATGGATGTCCTATCAACTGGGTGACTATGAACTTTCTTTTAAACCTATACAAATTTTTTGTGATAATTCAAGTGCTATCTATCTTTCAAAAAATCCTGTGCATCATTCTAGAGAAAAGCATATAGATATCAAGCATCATTTTGTTAGAGATCATGTTCTTAAGGGAGACATAGAAATATCTTTTGTTGGAACTACTGATCAGTTAGCATATATTTTTACTAAGCCATTATTAGAGGATAGATTTTGTGCTTTAAGAAAATTACTTGGCATTACTTGCTTAACTAATAACCTTTAGGACCTATGTGTACTACTGTCACGACCCAATTTCACCTCGGGTCATGATGGCACCCAACACCGTTGTCAGACAAGCCAACGTTGAATTATTAGTGAATTCTTATTTTACTTACCCAAAATAGTTACAGCACTTGTCTTAATTTTTGAAATTTTAAACATATGATAATAAGCAATATTCAATAATAGTTACACAACCCAAAAGAACTGTCTACTAATGTGTGTGCCAAGACCTGGTGTCACAAGCTGTGGGCAACTAGTAGAATATACAAAATAATAGATCTATCCTACTGTCTGAAACAGAATAGACAGTCCAAAAGTAAGAGAAACTCCATCAAGCTGTTAATCGTCACAGGAAGGGAAGCAGCTCACCGTAGAAGTCTCGGACTAAGATCAGGGATGCGCACCGGTCTGATAGCCAGATGTACCTGCCTCAGAACCTGTACAATTAAGTACAGAAGCGTAGTATGAGTACATAAACAATATGTACCCAGTAAGTATCCCATCTAATCTCGAAGAAGTAGAGACGAGAGGTCGACTTGATACCTACTAGGGTCAAATAAAATAATATGATGGTATGCCAGGCTTGAAGGTCACAATTATATAACAGTTGTAATAAGAATTTCTAAGTCATGTCATTATAACATCACAGTTAACCATTTACATTTCAAGCCATTTAACAGGCAAATCATCAATAATAATTCACATAGATATCATGCGCACATTGTGCCGAGGGCGACGGCCCGATCCAACAGAAAAGAAACTGTGCACTGCCAGAGGGTTGAATGGCGCGAACCATAGATGCATCTATTTCTACCGAGGCGATCGGCCCGATCCATAGATAACAATTATCAACAGGATAATACAAGAAGGCGCATTTATATTCAATTAAACTCATACAAGTGTTCAACAATACATATGTTCACTTATGTTCATTTCCAATTCTCTAGCATATCCTAAATGATCACATTAGCAAGAAGACATATAACACTTACAAATATAGCATGATACGGGTCCTAAACTACCCGGACAATTAACATGATAGTAGCTACGCACGGACTCTCGTCACCTAGTGCGTACGTAGCCCCCACATTTAGTGGCAAATTATACAATTATTACTCCTAAGGGGACAATTCCCTCTTACAAGGTTAGAAATGAGACTCACCTCGCTCCAAAGTGCACTTCCAATACCAAGAACGAGCCCAAACGCTCAATTTGGAGCCGAACGATCCAAAACTAGTTAAATGGGGTAGGAACTAGTCAATACAAGCTCACAAGATTGCATTCTAACTATTAAAGCAATTTCCCAACCTCAAACACAAGTTTCCTAAAATCCGACCACGGGCCCACGTACCCGGATTCCGATTTTTTTTTAAGAAAGTTGTTCTTTGTAACCTAAGGATCAATAATATATGATTTCTACTTCGTTTCATAACCACATTTCGTGGAAAAATCTAAGTTTTATCAAACCCTAGGTTTTCTCTAACCCCATGATTTTACCTTAATCTTAGTGTGTTAATCTACCTAATACGCAAGTATTAAACTAGGAATAGATAGGATAAGCTTACCTCAAGATGCTAGGTGGAAGTCTTCTCTCAAAAGCTCCAAAATCGCCCAATGGTGGAGAGAAAAATGGCAAAAATAACCTAGAACCCGTATTAAATGAAGCTCACTGCTTCAGCGTTTTCCGCATCTGCGGTCAGGGGACCGCATCTGCGGTCCCGCTTCTGCGGCAAGAAGGGCGCATGTGCGAGATTTGCCAAGCGAGATGGGACCGCTTCTGCGAACTTGAAGCTGCTTCTGCAGCTAAGGAACCGCTTCTGCGGTTTGGCCTGGCCAGCCTTGGGCCGCATCTGCGAGGGTACGACTGCTTCTGCGGTCTCGCACGTGCGGTTGACCAACCGCAGGTGCGGTTATGACAGCAACTGAAGCTTCAGCCCTTCTCAAATTTTCCAACTTCACTTGAGCCTCGTCCGATTGACGTTCGGGGCTCCCGGGCCCCGCCTGAACATACCGACAAGTCTGAAATCATGAAGCGGACCCGCTCGAACCTTCGAAACGCCCGAAATAACGCTAAATCTAAGAATCACCCCCTAAAACCAATTGAATGAAACTTATGAACTCCAAGTTCTTCAATTCACTTCTAACGTGCCGAAACGTGCTTATACTACTCGGATTGACACCGAATTTTGCGGGCAAGTCTTAAATGTTATATTGGACCTGTACCGGGCTCCGGAACCAACAGACAAGTCCGATATCAATATGATCGATCATTATTTAGTTTCTTTAAATCCTTAGAATTTCAGTTTAACAATTTCCAATAAAAATTCATTACTCGGGCTAGGGACATTGAAATTTGATTCCGGGCATACGCTTAGGTCCCATATTTTCCTACGGACCCTCCGGGACCGTCAAAACACAAATCCGGGTCCGTTTGCTAAATATGTTGACCAAAGTCAAACTTAGCCTTTTAAGAAAGTCTTAAGGAATCAAATGAGCCTATTTCAGCCCAAGCTCTTCCAAAACCCGAACCAACCATCCCCGCATGTCGTGAATTAGCTAAAGCAAGCACAGAAAGTTTTATTTAGGGGAACGGGGTTCTAAAAAGTAAAACGACCGGTCGGGTCGTTACAACTATAGTTACTTTTGCAGGTTTAATGATTGTCCTTTTCTCATACATTAATTACGCCTCCGTTTTTCCCTCTCTTTCCTTCTTCTTTCACATCAGTTCGTCGTTCAAAGTTGGAAAGCCAATCATCCCGTCCCTTCAACTGACGCCTTTTTCCTTTTTCTGTACTCAACCGTCAGAAGGTTCTAAACTTAGGGCAGAGAACCCCTTTCAATCACTTTCATACCTATCATCCAGACAACCCTTCTCCAAAACTCCACTCAAACCACTTTACATCAATGGCCAAAGAACCCAGAAATCCATCCGCTTCCACCAGAAAAAGTACCCGCTCCAAAGCAAAACCCCCTTTTATGCCCACAGAACAAGTAGATCTAGGGTCCGACTACTCTGAGGGTTTCGCTTCTTCACAGGGAAATTTGTCTGATCACTCTCAAATCTTAGGAGAAAAAGCCCTAGGAAAACGACCTATGGAAGAGCCCCCTGTTTCCTCTACCCCAAAGAAATCTAAGATTGATCTTTCTGGCTCTCTAGAATCTGACCTGAATTTCTGGGATTCTCCAAATAGGGATTTCTTCATTGCTCTGAAGGACAAGCCCATTGCTCATGGAAGGGTAGTCGACCTCGACGATATGGAAGCCCTAAATTGTAAGGTAAAAAATCTCTTTGTTCATCAAGGGTGGGTTAAGTTCCTCTCTATTCCTCCCCCTAAGGTCTATGAACCCCTGGTAAAGATGTTTTATGCCACTCTCCGCTCTAGTAAACCTGATAGGTTGGAATCCTTAGTGTTAGGTAAGCGCATTGTTCTTGATTGTGCCATGTTTGATTCACTCTTTCAGTGTAGATGTTTTGGTTTTCCTATGCTCTTCAAAAACACCTGGCCCGATGATTTTGAAATTTCCTTTGACCAAGCTAAACAGTGTATTGCTGAGTGTCCCTCTGACTCCCTTCCCAACCAGTTAGGTCCCAGTGATGTTAGTTTCGAAACTCGAGTCCTGGCTCACATTGTAGCAACTACTCTGCTTCCCCGCACTAGTTCCTTTTCAACCTTCTCTCAAAGAGACACTTTCTTAGTATACTGCCTTGTGACCAAACTCAAAGTCAAGTTATCCTCCTGGGTCATTAATTTCATGATTGAAAGTGCTGAAGATCCCACCAGTCTATCCTATGGCATGGCCATCACTCACATCCTGGAAACTCATCAAATTTCCCTGTCCGACTATCCCTTTATCCCTATTTCAAAATCTACAATTCTAGAGCCTTTGCAAGTATGGGTTATGTGAGTGTGAAGGGCTCCTGGGTTAAGAAGCACGAAAGTGATGTAAAGCATGCTCCTATAAAGCCCAAACCTAAACCCTCTGCCTCTCATCCCAGCCCTAGCGATCCTAATCTTGGTGAAAAACTTCGTGCCATTGACACTCAACTCTCTGAAATCAAAAATCTCCTCTCATCCACTCAGTCTACTGTTGGTGACATTTATGCCATCTCCAAGGAAACAGGGTCTGATGTGTCAAAGATAAGAGTTGCTGCTCTCAAAGTTAGGGAGAATGCTGACAAAGCTTTCAGGGAGATTCATGACAGGTTGGATGGAGTGAGCATCTCAGCCAATGCTAGCTTTAAACAATTAAAGGAGGCCATCTGCAACACTCTTACCTATTTTCTGCATCGTTAGTGTGGTTGCTTAAGACAATTTTTTTTGCTGTGCTGTTTTTGGGGCTGTTATCTCAGCCATTGGACAATTTCTGGTTTTATTTTGCTTAAGGTGTTTCTGTTTGGACTATAACTCTATTGTTTAATGCTATATATTCTGTTTAGTTCTTGGATTGTTCCCTCTTTGCTGATGCCAAAAAGGGAGAGAAGAGTATATGTTGTATCTGTACAAGTATAGTCAACTATGGCAAAAGTAGCATCCTCCACGACAGGAGTCGACTCCAACCATGGACTAGTCAACTGCATGAACCGAGGGTGAGTACCATGAACCTGTCAACTGCATACATTGAGGGGGGATTAAAACACAGGGAAGTCAACTGTTGTTTATACATATATATTATTTTGTTATCATAAAAAAGAGGGAGATTGTTAGATCTAATTTTAATGATGCAAATAATATATTTGTGCAGGAAATCAATTAGAGAAGATCAAGGAATCAAGGAGCTACTACGAGATTGCTGAAGTCAATCTGGATGCTTAAGGAAAGAAATAAATCAGCAAAGATTACGAAATCATGAACAACTACGATGGAAAGAATCAAGCAAGCCTAAACTTAAGGCATCAATCAAGGCCAGTACATTCAATCCGGAAGATTGAAGCAGTCAAAAAGCATCGAAGATTCTGTAAGAAGATTAACTGAGCTGCAAATTTCGGAGGGACCAACAATCAAGGAGTAAACCCTCATCATCAACAACTATAGAAGGAAAGCTGTCAATTTCATCTCATCAAGGAAGAGCAACGGCAAACAATCTTATTCTTGGAAAGAATCAATCTTTTTCCAAGGATCAAATCTCTTGGGTTGTCAAGTCTCGTCAGCAAACGGCCTTCACCAAAGTATTTATACTCAGCATCAAGCCTTAGACAAAATATACTTTGATCGAACCAAAAATCCTCTCTTTATTCTACTGCAAACAAACATTGTAGTTCTCTAAGACCTGCTATGTAATAAGTCAGAGAAAAAAAAGAGAGAACACCACTGGTGAGGCATTGTATCAAAAGAGACGAGTGTTATAGGAACTGAGCTATCACGTCATTTCCATTGTACTCGAAGAAATGCATTTACTAAAGAGAACTCCCTTGCAACCCAAGGGGACTGGACTAGGATTCACATTGAATCTGAACCAGTATAAAATTCCGGTGTCTTTAATTCCTGCACTTACTTTCTGTGTTTTATATTATGCTATTATAACTGTTAGGTTATTGCATCTAGTCGACTAATTGAAAACCAGTCAACTAATAGAGATTAAGATTAAAAATATACAATTCACCCCCCTCTTGTACTTTCACTGAAGTCCTGAACTTACAGTTCCAAGTTCAAAAGTTAAGGACATGTAGTCCTGAAGTCCTGAAGTTAAGTTCAAAAGTTAAGGACATGAGCAGAAGGGTATTTTCGTCCGGGCAGTTAATATTTATTAAAGCAGTGGCTAAAGACTAAAGACATTTTAAACAGTGGCTTAAAAGTAAATACATGTGTTATTAGTGGCTAACCGTGCACTTCCCCCTAAGAAGTGAGAGTGACTTGTTTTAATTAATGAATCAAGTGAATTCTATTTAGGGGCCATTTGGCATATTTTTTTTTCACTTTTTTTTTTCAAAAAAAGAATTCACTTTTAATTCGAAATCAGTGTTTGGCCTCGAAAATAATTTCACTTGAAGATGAATTTCAAAATTTTTTCAAAATTTGAAAAATTCCAAAAATTTGTTTTTTAAAATTCACTTCAAATCACTCACAAAAATTCAAAATTAATCCAAAATTATATTCATGTTCAAAACAACTCTAATTTTCAAATATTATTTTTACTTGAATTTTTTTATATACTTTTTTTGAAATTTTATAATTCTTATGTCCAAACGCCCACTTAGTACATCCAAGTCGAAACAATTTAGTAAAATTTACCTAACTTTCAATAGGGATTTTTACATACCTATACACTATTGAAAACTTTATTACCCTCCCTACTCAAGTTTTAATCTAATTACATAATATATACAAAATTACTAATTATGTACATTTTTAGGCATTTAATGATAATAATTAAATCCTAAAATCACTCTAACGTCTATATCCCACTCCCCCCGCGTATCTTCAGTATCTCCCTCCATTAACGCTTGTTTTCACTCTTCTTCAAAAATCTCTCTATATTTTTTCACTTTTCTTCAAAAATTCCTCTCCATTTTTATAGATTCAAGCTCTAAATACTCTACCACACACCTCCATTACCGCCTGTTGCTTGCTTAACTTTCAATGAAGAAGAAAACACTTTCGAAGATCAACCCTAATTCTAATAAGAGAGCAGCAATTCCATCATTGACAGCCATTAAAAAGCTTTGAAGCTTTGAATTCGAATTTGGGTTTTCAAAAACCATTATTTATTTGGATTGGGTGTTGTTGCAAACAATTGGGATATTATATGGAGTTTATATCTCAATTTTGAGGGTGTTTTGGTGAAGATTAGACTTGATTATGGCTGAATTTTAGATTGAAACTGGTAGAAAAAGAAGAAGAAGAAGAAGACATGACATACATGATACTTACGAAATTGTAGTAAAGTTGTACGCAAATTATATTATGTTGTTTATATATATATATATATATATATATATATATATATATATATATATATATATATAAAATTTAAATATTATATGAAAGTTGAATAATATTGTATAAAAATTATATTTAAGTTGTATGATATTGTAGCTGTATATAACTGGGCAGAAATAATGTATGAAGGTTGTAGATAAGTTGTATAATATATTCTTAGTTGTATGAAATTTATTTTTACTATGTATAAATCAGATACAAAATATACAAAAGATATATTGCATAAAAATTGTGTTTAAGTGATGTGAGCACGTGATTTTTGCCACGCTTAAATTACTCCTACAAAATTCATTAGAATTAGGATTTTTCTTTTATTATTTGATTTTTAGGAATTAATTGCATGCTTTTCTGTTTTGTTTGTATTTTTGCTTGTGCAATTTTTATTAATAAAATTCGAAAATATAAAAATAGCATTTAGGTTCCAATTTTAGCATTTTTATTAGTGAATCAATACTAAAAAAAATAATAATAATAAAGAAAATAACAAAAATAGTTCTTTTGCATTTATACTTTTAATTTGTCTTAAGTTTTCTTTTAAATTAGGAATTAGTTAATTTTGAAAATTAATTAGTATAATTTTAGAGTCAATTTGGGTCTTTTATTTTTAATCTTACATTTAATAAAATCATAAAATACTAAAAAGAAGGAGAAAAGAAGAAACAAATAAAAGGAAATTTGAAATAAAAGCAGGCCACCAATTTTGGGCTAAATCTGATTGAAATTAGCCCAAATCCCCTTCTTCCGACCCAGCCCAAATCACCACAACCCGGCTTGCCTCTTTTAATGGTAAACGACGCCGTTTTGGCGTCAATAAATCTAGACCATCCATCTCCCCAATCCAATGGTCCATGTTTAGTCAAGGAGTTTAAATAAAAATGTCTGAAAACTTTAGAGACCAGGATCGTCTTCCTCGTATCTGTGTAACTCCGTCGGCTCCGCCCTAACTCCGCCGCCGGAAATCGCCCATGGCGGCGACGGTTGTCCAACGACCCTGAAATTTACACCACCCCCTCTTCTTTACCTCCCCGTTCTATATCCGCCATNAAACTCCAATCAACCCCAAATTTACACCATCAACTCCTCTTCCCCTCCTCTTTCCAACCCCCAAAATATTTTCCCTCGAATGTTGGCCTAGCCCCTCGAATATCCAAAACAATGGCGCCGCCTCCGCCGCCCACGGCGGCGCCACCACAAAATGACCCCAGTTTCACACCATGGACTCTCCTGGTCTCCCTATTTCCAAATCCCAAGTCAGAATCCCTCAAATCCAAGCGGAATTCCGCGAATTTCAAATCTAGGGCTCGAAGCTTTCAACCCGTTCTAGGAATTTCAAGCGTTTCTGTTGGTTTCTAATTAATGTTATATGTCTATTTTGGACAAAATAAACACATAACACTAATTGAAAATCAAATTCGAGATTAGTCGAGTCGAAGGCCAAAAATCAGTAAGATCTTTTCCCTTTTATTTGATTATTTTTTCTGCCTGTTCTGATTTTGTTGTGATAATTGTTAGTTTCCTAATTTTGTTTCAGCATTAGTTTCCTATTTTTGTTTGTAATTGTTCATCTCAGTATTTCAGTTCTTTTAAGATTGATTTAGGGTTGGATTGGTTTGATTATATTTTGTCATCTATTGACTTGATTCTCATATTGATTCTGCTTCTAATATGGACAGTGTTTTGTTTGTTTGTTTGACTGCTTATAGATAATATTAGTTTGTAATCCAAATAGATAGTCAGTGTTATGATTTGTGATAGACTTGGTTTGGCTGATTAATTTTTTTTAGAATTATTAGTTTAATTATAGTTAGTTAGAGGGGCTAAGATGATTAACATAAATTGGTAATTCAGGGAAGGTCAAGGGTAATTTAGGTACTTAGAGTGGCAAAGGAATGTTGTAGGATAAACTAGAACACCCTAGAAGCTTCTAAAATAGGGCCTCAATTGTAGTTTCAGGTACTTAGGGTAATAACTTAGGCAACAAGTCAAAACTTTAAGACTAATGAACAAAATCTGAAAATAAAAAGGGGAAAAATGGGTGAATGAATTCTAGAAACTTCCTCCCCCTTTCCTGCCTATAAAAAGGCAGTCTCCATGCGTTATTTCACAGGTTTTACGATCTGAAAATTCCCCAAAAAGTTTCCAGCCCAAAAATTCCCCCCAAAAATTCCCCAATGCTTTGAATACATAAAAACTCAAAAATTCAACCAAATCCACAATTGTTAGCTTGAAAATCTGAAGTTCTTTCCTATTAGATTAGAATCATTTAGATCCTCAAAACAAAGCAAAAAATCCAAAAACACTGCTCTATTAGAGTTTTAGGGTAATTTCGGATTTGATTTGGCATCATTTTGCCTAGAATTTGATTGCTGGAGTTTTCTGGAGATCTCTGGAGTATTTTCGAGTGTGTTTGAGTCCTATCAAATTGATTTTGGTTATTTCGTTGATGCTATTCCTCCTGCATCCATTCCTGGGTTGCTGTGGCCTCTTTGAGTTGAAAGTTGATCCAAGTGCACTGGTTTTTCACTGCTGACTGTCAGTTTCTATTGCTGACTCCTTCTTCTTTCAATTTACTCGAATTCCAGGTACACATTTTAAAGCTGATCTGATGTAGCTTCTCAAGCCAAAAATTGGAATAAACTTGATGTTTGATCTCTGCGGAAGCTGTATTGTTTCATTAGTCTATTATACTTTGAGTACTTGCATAATTTGGTAGTTATATTCATTGTATTTTTAAAACGAAAGCTGTACTGTACTGGATTGTATAATTAGGATTACTTCTAAATTGTTTGGACTGTTTTGGATAGACTATATAATTGAACTATGAAGCTGAGTTTAATCGTAGATTATGTTAGCTCATAGGTTGGCTTTTGATGTTTATTTGGACTGTTTTGAACTGCTAGGGGATTGCTTGGATTTTAGCATGGCTTAATATAGCGTTTAACGATAGTTGATTTAGTTAGATTAAGATTGATTGAGGTCTAATGAGATGGCGCGTATATTCATATAGATAAATATGTTAGTTAGTTGGTAGCTTAGATGTTAGATTGAAATACGAGTTTCAGCACTGCTTGATTTACAAAAAAAAATGAAGAATCACGTCTCTTTGTATGCTTAAATGTTGAGCTTAAAATATATCTTTAAAATTTGAGTTACAGACTCACTTTTGAACGTTAATTAGTTAGCAAAACAGAAGATTCAACAAACAATTTGAAATGTCTGTAGCAGCGTTATTTGTTAAATCCCATATTTGATCCTTAATCAACCATTGAACTCTGCAGCAGTTTAAATTTGTTACTTGGGCTTGCGATTGAAGCCCAGAAACGTTGTGTTCTTCTTTTGGGCTATTTGAGGTTTAGCCCAATCGAAATGATGTTTGTTAATTAAAGTTATTGGGCCCAGAAGCTTTACAATCGATGTCATGAGCTTGGTTCTTTCTAAATAATGCTAATTACTTAGGCTTTTACAGACAATCCATAATAGAGAAATCGTAGTCCTTTAGGTTAGCTTTAAAATAGATGAGGTGCGCCGTGCCAAATAAGAATCATACATTGCGTGACCCTCTTAATTATATTAAAATATTTTAGACCTTGGGACATGCCATTTAGCGAATTTCATGGCCTCCCGCAAAGTAATAATATGCTAGTTGCTTTAGGCCCGACATTTAATAATATTACTTTCTTAAACTCGGGTGCACATTTATGTGACCAAATCCAAATCCCAACGAAGTCGAAATGTGTCAAAATCCACGGGTGCATTTATGTGACGTGGTTCGAGACGTGTTTTCACGACGTTGCAATCCTCTTTAAAAATAATAATAAAAGCGGTTTAAAGTTAAAAAGCACATAGGTTAAAACATGAATTAAAATCAGATTTTTAGCCAATTATAATAATTTATGCGACCGTGCTAGACCACGGGATCCGGGGGTGCCTAACACCTTCCCTCGGGTCAACAGAATTCCTTATTCAGAATTTCTGGTTCGCAGACTCCAACTGGGAAGTTGAAATTTTCCTCGATTTGGGATTCAAGTTAAGCCGGTGACTTGGGACACCAAAAGCCAGTCCTATCCCAAGTGGCGACTCTAAAAATAAATAAATAATCCCATTTCGAATAATGTCACTTAAAATGGTAAAACTCCCTTATACATTATCCTCCGGGGTAGGTGTGTAAAAAAGGAGGTGTGACAGCTCTGGCGACTCTGCTGGGGACACGAACCCAGAATTTCGATTTAGGGTTCAAGAATTCGAGCTTAGTATAATTGTTATATTTGGCTTTATCTGATTTTTCTACATGTTCCATGCTATATGTGCTAAATGTTTTACCGTTTTGATATTATCTGAATTGTATATATAAAATTGTTACGAAACCCTTCTCTTCTCATCTCCGGGGATGTGCTCACTGGTTGAGACTCTCTATTCTATTAGTGTCAATACCTTAAAATGAGAAAGAGGCCGGACAAGTTACTAAGCCGGATGGCCTTTTGGTTCCCAGTACGTAGCCCCTCCTCGTCTCGAGTTGTCCGCTCGGGTACACAGTCTAGAACACATACCCAGGGTTTGAACCTAGAATAACTTGACCTCATGCCGGATCCCTAGTAGGAACGCTTATCTGCATCACGTGCATTTTGACTTAGGGGACTCAACACAGGGGTTGGGTCCGTCTAGGACAGGTGTACCCAGAATAATGGACCATCCTGATGCATCCTACTTGTGCATTCATCTGTTTTGGACTCGCGTGCTGACCGGCTTTGAATATCTGGAAAATATTTAAAAAAAAAAAACAAAGAGGGAAAGAGAGAAAATAGCAGTGGAGAGAGTTAATTTCCTATATTAGAAAACCAATGTCCAAGTAGTGCCGAAATGCTGCCGTATTTTTGAGAAAAAACAAAAGAAAAAAAAATGTTTTATTTTCAAATTAGTTTATTTTATTTGCCACTGAAAAAGAAAATATAAAAAAAAAAGAATCTTGCTTTCAGAAATAGTGTATTTGCCAACAAAAACAAAAAGAGTCTTGTTTTCAAAAAATAGTTAGATTTATTTGCCCGAACTACGCTGGTTTGATTCTCACCGGATGTGAGATACGTAGGCAACCCTCATCGGGTCCAACCATCCCTTTTGCAAAAATAGCCAAAAATACCAAAAATCTTAATATTTTGTCAAATAAGTCAGGTGACGCCATTCTTGTTAAAAAATAAGCCGAATGTCCCCAAAAGGGCGCCGGAAGGCTGTTTTTACAAGAACAACCACCCTGAATCATTTTAAAACGGTTTCCGGGCACAGCCTTAAAATCTCCCTCTCGGAAGTGTTGAAAGGTCGTATCTGCAAAATCGAGTTGTCTTCTCAATTGAAATTTTGCAAAAATAGCCACTTTGTCAAAATAAGCCATTACATGGCCAGTTGTTTTTAAAAAATAGTCGCAGTCGACATTGAAACCTTCTCAGTCTTGCGGAAGCCTGTGGCGATGCCGAGTGATGCCCCACGGGTCCCAGGATGTGAAGCTTTGATGTACTCTTGATCTAGTTTTAATCATCGAGTTTGTAGTTTGTTATTTTGGGTCTGCTTCTGTAGTTTCCCTTCAAGAAAACAATTTGGAAAATCCCAAAAAAAAAGTAATATCTCTTTATTTTTGGCATTAATTTAGTCAAGAACTACGCTTGGTCTGATTCATGCGGGGTCGATGATACGTAGGCAATCCACGTAGGATTCGACCATAACCAAAAGAAAAGTAAAAAAAAAGGAAAAAGAAAGGAAAACAAACAAAACGGAAGAAACTAGAAAGAAAATAAAGACGAAACGAAACGAAAGAAAGGAAAAGAAAAAGTAAACAAGAAA